>NC_046168.1:41807286-41851431 GCF_011064425.1 Rattus rattus | reverse complement strand
TCATACAAGCATGTCCCATTGGGAACTCACTGAATTCGCAAAGAAAATTTGATTCAAGTCGTGAAAATTTTTCTATATCCCGAACAGTCCACTTATTACTATTGCAGCCTATTGGGAACTAACTGAATTCACCAAGTTACTTAGATTCGGCTGACGAAATTTTGATAAATCTTTAAAAGTACACATATTACCAGGTCCTGCTAGTGGGAACTAACTGAATTCACAAAGAAACAGTGTTTCAGGTCGTTAAAATGTTGCTGTATCTTGAATAGTACCCTTATTACATGCGAATCCTATTGGGAACCTACTGAATTCACCATGATACTTAGATTCCGTGCGTGAAAATGTTGCTATATCTTGAAAAGCACTCTCATACAATGAAATTCTAATCAGATTTCTGGACCTGGCAGAGTTTGACTTTATTCCTTTGATGGGGAGAGATTGCAAGCCTCTTTAATTTCTAGGTTAAGACACCTAACTTACTGTTAAGCACACTAATTTTGCAAACAAGGTGACAGTCCCATTGTCTAGAAGTGACACAGGTATCTCTCCTTTCGATATCTCTTGGCATGCTAGGTTTATAGAATCAGAAAAACTACAATGGGAGAAAAGGTGGCCAACTATGAAAAAGACTAATGATGGAGGCTTGCAGATGTCTTTGGCTCTTGGCTCAACAATGGTAAGGACATGGCTTGGGTTATTTATAAATTCCTCATGGGAAACTAAATATTCATGGTCCTGATGTTGGATGAACTGTAAACCATTAAAATGCTATTTCTGTACTTTTTGGGTAAGATGAATCCTTAGATGAAAAAGATTCTAAGTGAAAACCAAGCATTTGAAATGTGAGCAGGAAATTTCCTAGTCTTCCAGGCTTTTGGATTAACTGAGAAAAAGATATCGGTAATCAACCAAGCATGGAAGGTCTGAAAAGCTAGTCTTCAGGCAAAAACAATAACTGTTGAGGTAACTGCTCCATCAGAAAAGTCACAGGCTTTGACTGTCCATCAGACTAGTCAATTTGTCCACCAATTAAAGGGCTAAGTGGTGGAAAAAAAAAAACCCCTAAAACAAAAACAAAGAACAAAAACCCCAAACCAAAAATACCTCGAAACAAATAAAAACAAAAACAAACACAAAAACAAACAAAGCCAAAGCAAGTGAGGACATTCATTTAATGTGGCCACATTGGATAGAAGAAGAGATGAAGAGGACCAGTTCTTCTGGCATCTTGTTCTGGACTCCTTTCAACTCCTCATTCCTCATGTACTCTCTTGAAATAATTTAGATGAGATATACAGAGAGAGCATAGTCTAGAAGACAGTTTGTTGTAGACTAGAGGAAAGCACACTTTCAGGACCAAGAATGGGAAATGACAAAACCTTTGACCTTTGAGTGCAATGTGGGCTCCTCAGAAGGCATGAGCGAATAGTTACTAAAGGTGTCATTCCATCAGATCATGGTTTAGGAAGCCTTTCTATGATTTACAAAGCCTCTTGAACACACAGACTTTCCCAAATAGCATTTTCCTGTCCAGGTGATTGACAGACCCATTTGAGTCAACTCTTACTGTGGGAGGCAGTGATGCGTTATAACCCCTCACCCGCAGAAGGTCTCTAGTTATTCTAGCTTGATAATAATTTTGTTAGACTTAGCTAGCCATCTGTTACTAACCTTATAAGCCTGCTAATTTCTAATTAGCTACCTGATACAGTGACCCCAAGTCCATCTTCACGTTACTAACATGAGATTTGGATTTAAATAGAGGCAGACAAGAGGTATGCTTAATTAAATAGTTCTGGTCTAGGTGTGGTCTGATAAATCACTGTCTTAACTCTTGTCCTATATGGTCGTTAGAAGAAATCCTTTTTGTTTGAGTAGGCAAGGTAGTTCTCAGGAAGTGATTACCTCTGTTCCATGGTGGAGCCTCAACCTTAGGGTTAATTGCCCTCATCTTGGTCTTTTGCAGGCTTTGGTTTTGGATTCTGCTTTGTGACTGGAGGCCTCTACTAGTGACTTCTTTCTTTGCCTTCAGTCTCACAGAAATAATATTGTTTTCATTGACACTCTTAGATTGAGCAACATGCTCTTATAGTTATTTCCTGTTGTGTGGCCAAAAGCAATGTAGAAGGAAGGGGTTTCTTTATGTAACAAATTATAGTCCATCACTGAGGCAGGCAGATGCAGGAGCTGAGGCATTTCTGTCCTTGACAGGGCCATGACCATGGCAACAATACATATTCATTCCAGACTTCACTCAAGTCCTATCTCTCCTTTAAAGGTGGTACCCCTCATTCCCACACCTGCCTCCACGTAAATGGCCCCATCATTAATATTAGGCCCAAGCCTAAGACTTGGTTTGAATTGTTTTCTGACTTTCATCTCCTGTTTGTTGCAGTCTGCATCATTCCTCTCTGTGCTGCTGTCTCTCAGTCTTGTTTTGGCCCCTGTTAACCTTCCTGGGTCGGGATTTCTAAATCCTAAATCAGATCAGTGTCAGCCCTGCTTGAAACACTTTTAAACATCTATTCAGTGTGGAATAAATCCAGTCTCCTTGACACAGTGTAGAAAGTTTCACCTGACTTTGTTCTTTTCTGGCTGAGAGGTTTCATTCTTTTCCTTTTTTGCTGGCTTTTTCACACACTCCAGCAACAGTGGATTTGTTTGACTTAAGAACTGGTGCTGGTGTCTGTGCCTTTGTACTAACTAGTAAAGGCCCCCTGGGCTTTGTTGCTGTTGTTTTCCTTTGTTTTGTTTTGTTTTTTATGATTGCTTTCTTCCCAATTTGCTATCAATTAAAATATAGGCATAGATGTCAATATTTTTCGAGAATTCTAGTTTAGCATTTTTACCTACATTTTATTTGTGTGTGTGTGTGTGTGTGTGTGTGTGTGTGTGTGTGTGTGTGTGTATCCTTAAGTATGTGTATGTGTGGTCTACTATGCACATATGGATGTCAAAGCACAACTAGTGTATTTCTTCTTTAACATGGAAGTTCTAAAATGTATGTTCCAGAGAGCCAACTCAGATTGTCAGTCTTGGTGACAAGTATCAAGTACCTTCATCCAATGAGCCATCCTAATAGTTTTAAAGTCTTTTATTGATATTATATATTTATAATTATTTTGAAGTAAAAACACAGCTTAATTTTATTTTAAATTTAGCACTTTGTTTCAATGCTCTCTTATTTAATGACATCACTTTCTGTACTGATTTGAAATAACAACAGCTGATAACTTGACCACTTACATTAGCATTTCTCTTCAGAAAATTGTTCCATGCACTTAAGAATTCAGACCTAGCCAGGTGTAGTAGTGCACATTTTTAATCCAGAGGCAAAGGCAGGAAGATTATTCTGAGTTTGAGACCACCATGGTCTACATAATTCCAAGACATCCAAAGATATATAGTACCGTGTCTCAAAAACCTCAAACAAACAAACAAGAATATAGATCTAGATTTTCCAGCATAACAAATCTCTAGTGACTGAAATAACCACAACACTGACAATTACTCTGCATATACAAAAATTTTATTTTGCACTGTCATCTTTAATCCAAATAAATGTATTAGAAACAACTATGCTAAACTCATGAGACCTGCTAGATGCCTCAGTGAGGAACTGTGCCTGCCACTAGCCTGATGATTTGAGCTTGACTCTTGGAAGTCACATGGTGGAAAGGGAAGGAGAGAACCAATTCTTGCAAGTGGTCATCTGACCTTCACACCACATAAGTATTGAATGGTTCATGCAAATACAGAGAGAGAGAGAGAGAGAGAGAGAGAGAGAGAGAGAGAGAGAGAGAGAGAGAGAGAGAGGAGAGGAGAAGGGGAGAGGGAGGGGTACAGGGAGAATAGAAATGCAAAAAAAGAAAGAAGAAAAAAGGAGGAGAAGGAGGAGGCAAAGGAGGAACAAGAGGAGAAGAAGAAAATGACCATGCATTTTAAGCATCATGGCTCTGAAGTTGTCACTCAACTCACATATCCTTGATCCCAATTTCTTCACCTGTTAGAATAGCTTTCAGGGCCCCCCTTTTTTTTTCAAGTCTTGGGTTCTGTATTTCAGTTTCAAGAAAGCTTTCCCTTTTATCTTTGAGTGAATACTACTTCTGTACATTGACATGTAACATATTTTATAGTTTCCACACTACATTTGATATAGAGGCTTCAGTTTCCCCTTTTTCTTCTTTCTCCTCCTCCTCTTCTCTCCTCCTCTTCTGCCTTCATTGTAGCACTGAGGCTCAAAACCTGGGCCCCATTCATGCTAGAAATAGCTCTACCCCAGAGCTTTATCACCTGTGTAGACATACCACACTACTTCAACTATTTCTGGGTGCTATTGTTTCTGGACTGCAATTGTCCATGCAAAGGACTCTGTGATGGCTGCTCATGTTTGAGGTTCTGGACCTGCTCTCATCAATGTTTTCATTCACCTTACTTCAGCTGCTGCATTTTGTTTTTTATACAGGACCAGGCACATTTTTGATAATAGTGTACCGTGAGACTATGTTGGACTTGTGAAAAATTTCTTTCTATATATTGCTAAAATTTTGATATATGGAATCAAAACTCAGAATATTAATGCTTCCTCAAGGTCATTTTTACCCCCAAAATAGATCTGCTGAATTTGTACCTTATTTGGACAATTTCCATATGGAATGACTCAGAATGCCCCTCTTTGAGATTCCCAGTTTGCCCTCTAAGAAAAATATCTAAGCATTTAAAATGGAAATAGCAAATCTATTATGTAGGAAGTGAAGCCGTAGTAGAATGTCAGGTTGAAAACAGAAAGCAAGAAAACTCACAGACAGAGTGTCTGGTTTTCCTTATTACAATGCTCAAAAACTAATACATTCTTTAGAGCCAGTGTCTTTAGCAGCAAGCTAGTTGTTTGTTGTTGTTTTGTTTGTTTGTTTTGGGGGGCTTGGGTTTTTTTTGTTTTGTTTTTGTTTTTGTCAAGAGGAAAGCCTTTAAACTCTATTATTGGACTTTGGATTGCTTCTGCTTTCTTTCTTTTTCTTCCCCCCCCCCCAATTCTGAAATTACAATCAATTGGGTACTTCTTTGCCTTACAGATTGGAAACCAGAAGGGAGAAATTCAAACAGAAATTTGACCTAAAAATGTTTTTATAATACTTCTTTTTCACATTTTTCCTTTAAAATTGACAGAACACATTTATTTTTGTATATGATTAATTATGACACGTGTTAGACTGGGCCTTATGCAAAATTAATAGTTGACCTCCTACCTATTTTATGTATTTATTTTAATCTTTTGCAATTGGTAGAAGGGTTGGAATGGACTTCCCATCCCTTCTGAGTACCAATTCTGTTTTTTGAGACTTGATGCCTTGTTGATTTGTGATAGCTGAAAGGTTTTTTTCCCTTCAGTTTTTAGCACTACCATCTGGATTCATTGTATTTCAATGGCATGAAAATGATATATTTCTTTTTGTGGTTAAACCTAACTTTTTTTGGATTACTGGTGGGCAATCCTCCCATTTCGATATCTTTATTTTGAGAAGGCATATAGAAAATACCAACAAATACCAATATGAGACAGCAGCGCTCATGTTAGAAACATTTGAAGAGGGGGAATTTCATGGATGCTGGATGACATGGGCTAAGATGGTTCTGGGGAGTGTACTGTAGGAGTTTCTAAGATTGAATCTCTTCTCGGGGCTGGCATAAGTTCCCTGTCACAGATAGAAGAGAAAATTTGGATCCTCCTTGACATCCAGCAGCAGTGGTTAGTTGGTAAGCCTTTATATGTGGCTGTGTGGCACAATGAGATGTGCTACAGGTAGAAAGAGCTGCATTGGCTTGTGATATTTCCTTAACAACCGAGAAATTCAGGAGCAGTAGTATTGTGGCTCCTGATGAAATAATTTCACTTAATTGGATTTTCTGTTTTGAGAGGATATCTTACTGTGCTATCCAGGCTGACCTCAGACTTATTGTCTTTTCAAGTCAGTCTCCAGAGTAATCTTAATTTAAATATGACCTGTCTTTGGAAAGGGTTGGAAACTCAGTCAAGGCAAGTCTTCTATAGCAGGGTAATAGCAGTTTAAGAGGGTAAACTATCACCACTTGGGAAGCCAATAGGTAGTATCTGAAAGTACTGTTTATAAATGGCCAATTAAAATATTATTCAGAAATATGGAAGCAAAGGTCATTGGCTATTCATCCCAGTGAAAAAGGTCTGAGTTCTTTTGCATTATGTGTCTTTTCAATGCTATCTCAGTGTTACTTGAATGAAAATATAAATTCATTTAAGCAGTTCTGTGAGGGCATCAGTAGCTTTGTGATCATTTGAAACTGATTCTTAGAATTAAATTAATTTTCTTTGGAGAGGCAGTTCACTGGTTCGAGCACTGGCTGCTCTTGCATAGGACTCTGGTTTGGTTCCCATCATCCACACTGCAGCTCATTATCAGCTGTACTGCAATTCCAGGGGTCCTGACATCCACTTCTGGCCACTATTGCTACTGCATGCACACATGATCAGACATTAAAAATAAAGTCATTTTAAAGAATTAAATTAATGAACTTGGAATTATAACCATATTGGAACTCATAATCTTGTGGATTTGCAGCACAAGGGGACCTTTTAGATATGTGACTGTGTACCACTGAGGGTGCTGAAGCAGACATTGCAGGAAGGTGTCAGTAGAGGGCCGCACATTTACAGGAGCTTGGGAGTTAAGACATTTATAGTGTTCTTCCCAATTGTTCAGATATATTTCTTTTTTTTTCAGATATATTTCTGAAAAACATGAAATGTATCTACTACACTATTTGTGGCACAGTCAATATTGAATCTTCATAGAGTATAGTGTTTGGCAGTTAGTAAGCATCAATAGATATTAATTTAATTGATTTATTATTTGATAAAAGCTGAGAAGTAAATTATAATTCTGGTTTCTATTTTGTCTTCCAGGTGTCACTCTGACCACTTTGAAAATAAATTAAGTTTCAATAATGCAATACTGCAATGTATTTAGGCAATATTATTCTATACAATTATAGAAAAGTAATGGAAAAGAAAGGAAGCCTTTTCAATAAAGACCTCAGTACACATTGGTTCAGCACAGACACTTACTTTAGAAGCACCTGCACAGGGACTGCATGCTTACAGGCAGTTTTTTTTTGTGTGTGTTTCTGAAGTGACACAGTCTTCAGTGAGTTCAAAGCATATGCCACACTTAGAATCCTTACACCAGAGTTCAGGGGTATGAACTCTTGAGAGTCCTTGTCTTACAGATGAAGCAATGGAAAGTCAGAGAAACACTGGTTCCTAGGTAAGGGGTGATAAAATGAAAAGGACAGTGGAGGTGAGGTCAAAGGCAGACGTGATCCTCCAAACCCTCGCCCTCCTCTCTGACCTCTTCCCAGTTTCTTATGTGTGTTCTTAAGTGAATGTTCTCCATAGTTCTAACCATCCATGGAAAGATTCTGCTACAGTTTCAGTTGCCTGTCAACCTCCTATCTTCTCGAGCCATTTCCTTTCACAATTTTTCCGTATTCTGTCTCCCTTTCCCTTTTCTGGTTATTATCTGACTCACTGTGACATTTAATTCTTATTTTTCACCTGTTCAGAATCTACATAATATAATTTACTCGTCTCTTTGTTGGACTAGCATCTCCCTTTTGATTTAGATCCAGATTAATGAAATGACAATAGAATTTTTAGCAGTTAGAATTTAAGCCGTTAGTATTTTGAAAAAGAACAAATCACATTGGACAGGTTGCTGGTAACATATGGGGTACTGGATTGTAGGGAAAAGGTGAAGCTTGGGAGTCTCTGTGAGAGCAGAAAATAAATGAGAAACCTTCAGTGAGAAGGGCTAGTGGGGAGAAGGTTATCTGAAACAGAAGAGAAGACATAAGAAAGGTCTAAAATTTTCTTCCATTGATGGATGCATTAAGGAACAATAAATATGTCCAACTACTGTCTAGCTTGGATAGCCCTCAGAATTGTAGCAAATGGTTTAAACCATAGGTTCTGTAAGCAGTGATAAATTACCAAATCAAATAAAAACCACAGGGCAATCATACAATGACATAGAACATCATCTTCAGAGGGGAGGTCTTTTCAGTCTCTGATGGCAGCTGGCAGACATTAAGGTTGTAAATTCCTTTGTGAATTAAAAATGAATTGTATAGGGAATGAGCTCCTGTGTCCTCTTGTCCTAAAGGTCTAATGATCTTGTGCCATAATTGGCAGCACGTGATTTTGAGTAGAGCTCATAAGGTCAGCTTTTCTTTTCTTTTTCTTCTGCTGAGGTGCTTAGTCTTGGAATTGGGTAGAACAGGATCTGAGTTGTAGTATAGTATGTGTATGGCCCATCTTACACTCATTATGATGCCCATTTGGTCAAATCTCTACTTTATTGTTATGATTCATCATACATCCACTATGTATTATACTCTTAAAAGAGGTTGCACACAATAGTAGCTTAACGTAACTTACTTCTAAAGGATCAGTATTTCTAAATAGAGTAAATAAAGTGTCAAGAGGACACCTGAATAGGATTTTGCCTAAAGATATGCAATTGTGGTCATAAGAAAGACTAACTCCAGAAGTTAATAATATGTATCATTTTTATAACTTAATGTATTTGTAAAAATATATTATTAATTTGTATTCAAATATGGAAGCAAATTCTATGCTATTAAAAATATTAGTGAATGGAAACTTTATACTATTTTTAGTGGTTCAGAAAACTGGGAAGCTGCCACAGTGCTGCTACATAATAGAACACTAGAAGATCTACAAGTAGCTTCAGGGAGGGAGAGTATTTTAGGGTTTCTATTGTTGTCAAGAGATACTATGACCAAGACCAGTCTTATAAAAGAACAGATTTAGTTGGACTTGCTTACAGTTTTGAAGGTTTAGTATATTATCATCATAGCAAAGAGTACAGAGACACACAAGCAGATATGGTACTGAAGAAATAGCCAAGAGTTTTACATCCAAATCTAGAGGGAGAGGGAGAGGAGAGGGAGAGGAGAGGGAGAGGAGAGGGGAGAGGAGAGGGAGAGGGAGAGGGAGAGGGAGAGGGAGAGGAGAGGGAGGGAGAGGGAGGGGAGAGAGGGAGAGGGAGGGAGAGACAAACAGGGAGACAGAGACAGAAACTGAGACAGGGGGACAGAAAGAGACAGTCAGAGACTGTATCTAGCTTGGAGTTTTGAAATAACAAAGCACACCCTTAGTGGCACACTTTCTGTAACAAGGCCACATCAACTTCAACAAAGCCATACCTACTAATCCTTCTCAAGTAATGCTACTCTCTGATGACTAAGCATTCAAATACATGAGCCTATGTGAGCCATCCTCATTCAAACCATTACAGAGGGAGAACATTTAATTAAGGGGATAAATTATTCCTCTCATTTTCTTAGCTATATTTTGGTAAATCATATTTTTTTTGTTAAATGAATTCCTAGCCAATTGGTTGACAGTCTCAGCTACGTAAGGCCTCCAGGGAGATAATTTTTTTTTTATAATTTGATCCTACTACGTTGGAGTTTTTCTTAATTATACCATGATTTAAAATATTTTTCTGTGAAATTTCAATTTCTGAATACTACATGACTATCACAGTGATGAATTGAAAGCAACTGTTGTAACCTGCACAAGACCTATACAAAATTCATCCAGCCAAAATCTTAGCATAGATGGGGTGGGTGAGTTTCAGGCCATAACTCAGGAGCTTTTAGCAGTGATAGTTGCTGGTGAAGGGGAATTTGCTGGTGAAGGGGAATAATTCTTGTTGAGGATGTGACTATTGGTAGTTTTCCCATGTACCAGCTGATGGCCCCACACGCATGTACAGATGGACAGCACTAATTAGACTTAGTGAGTTATTGAAAAAGAGAGGAAAGAAATAAAGTTGGGAGGGATTCATGTTGGAGAACACAAGGGAATAGTTAGAGGGGGGCAGCAGGAGGCAGGTATGATCATATTTCATTGTATGCATGTATAAAATTACCAAGAATAAAAATTAAGAACGTTTTTATATTTTAGAAGGTAATTCCTTTATGTTCTTATTATTCAGATTCATAAATCTACTGTGTAAGTCATAAATTTGTAGCATAATTTATTTTAGATGTTAGAAAAAGTGCTAAAAATATATCTGGTATTTGCATAGACCCATAAATATAAAAATGAGAGGGAACAAATACTTGAGAATCTATTATGTACCAGGCACTGTCTGAATAGGAGAGTAAAGGACTTTCCTCACAGTCAATAGAGAGCCAGAAATTTAAGTCAGAACAGAACATAAACAACTGAAATTAAGCTCTTTGTAATTTTAGGGAGATTTTTGAACTCGTATGTTTATCAGTATCTTCATTTTATTTTAATTGCCAGTAATCCAGTTCCTGAAGTATCTCTACAGGTTTTCTTTGGCCTCTCTGATTTTCTCTTTTTATAGTGAAAGGTTTGTCAGACTTCGGTGGACTGTGTGACCCCCTGTTCATTTTACTCTGCTCAAGGACTGGTACCAGCTCTTTGAGAGTGAGGCTGTGTATCCCTTTCACAGTTGTGGTTTCCTTTGTGCTCTCTGTGGTCTTGCAAGTTCTCTGTCAGGAAATGAAGTGTCTCCCCCTGTTACTCTACTCACTGCTGATTTCCTTCCACTCTGGCTGAGGAGGACAGACCAATTTAACTGGATCCTTTCTCAATATTTTCTTTCTTTTCATACTATAAAAAGATGATGGGTTGATCTATGCACCCTTTCTATGTGATGCCCCCTAGGCTGAAATGTCTGAATCCTTAGTGAGAGAGCAAAGGCTACCACCCTCATCTACCAATGTCCATTCTCTCAGCTAACCATCTCAGTATATCTGTAGTGGCTATAAATTCCTTTTCTTGTCCTGAATATTTATGTGTGTTATTGCTTCTCTCCAAATTTTGTATCACTCCAGTAGCTTTCTTGTAGCTTTCTGCTATCTTTATAATTCTGTGCTTATTTAAGTGAATTATCATAGCACAATTCGTAGAACAAGAATCAACTTTAGAGATTATTTAACCCTCTAATTTTAATTTCTTCAATGTTTAATTAAGTAATTTAACAATTACAAATGTCATACATTTTCAACTCAGGAAATGGAGGACAGAATAAACAAAAACAAGTGGGAAATAAACAAATTTAATTTGCATGGGAGAGGAACATGACTTTTGTATATCTGAGGTGGATGTCTCTAGAGTTTGAGTGGTTAATCTAAGGGCATTGAAGCATGCTTCTAGAAGAAGTGATTAGACCATGATTGTGCACCATCATGAAAGTTCCTACAGAAGAAACTCCATACAACATTGGACCATCTTCCCTTTTTACCTCTGTCACATGAAGCCACACCAAGAAGGCCCTCACCATACACTAAACGGCTAAGATTGTCTTGAGATGTGAGAAAAGCTAATTTTGAATGACTCAATCTGCAGTATTCTGTTGCAGCTCCACAAAGGTAGGGTATAACTATGATGCACATATTGAAAACAAATAGCTTTATGCTTGGAATCCAATAAACATAGTCTAAACACTTAATTCTCTTCATTTTAAAGGTATTTCAATCAAATTTGTTACATAGAGATGCATCCTTCAGTTGAGTTCCAGCAATAAAGATATAGTAGAGTTTCAACCTCTTCCTTATCCCTTTTCTCTGCCTACCTCTCCAATCTAGTCTCATTTAGACACAATCACTACACCTTTTTGTAGTAGAACATGTTAAAAATCCTGGTTTTGGGTTTCTTCCCCACCTTAGACCATTTATGTTCCTAGATGAAAGACACATACACAGCCTTTACATTTTTAAATAGTCCTAGGTAGCACAATAGCTGCACAGCTGCCTACACTCCATGCTGTTAGAATCTGCTTTCCTATAGATAACCCAAAGTTTTATTTACTATTTACTGTATTTCATCTGAGCTGCCCTTAACTTTAATTGACCAGCCCACATGGCCACATTTCTAGGGCCCAGCTATCCCATAGCAGCTCTACTTCTTCCTCTTGCATGTCTTCTTTTATACCATGGCAGCTTCTTTCTTCTCCTCCCTGCCCATGGTTCTCTCTCCCACAAGCCCAGGAAACTTCAACTCCACCTATGTCTCTTCTGCCCAGCAATTGGCTGTTGACATCTTTATTCACCAGTCAGAATTACCTTGGGGTCAGCATCCCAGGGCTATGTGCAGACTCCAGTGCTTAGTATTACAACTGACAGCAAAAGACAAAACCTCAACATCCATTTAGTGTGCACATCTTCATTTCTGTTTCTCCATATTTATATATACATTTGGAAAATTTTTACATATAATTGCAATGGCATGATATTTTCTTTATTCTTCTGAAAGCTTCATTCTTCATATAGTAAACACTTTGGATCCTTTTTCTGTATCAATCTGTGTGTCAATCATGCTCCACACAGAAAACAAATGACCTAACTCAAATTGAATAATCTGAGGGAATTTCAACCAACTACATTTTATGGCTGAGATATAGGGAATTTACAGGAATTGATGGAGTACCTTGAAATCAGTTATAATTTAGACATTTTACTACTCTAGAGAAGACACAGAGGGTAAGGATGAAGACTTATTGGGAAGGGAAACTTTAGAAAAGAAGACAGACACACATATGATAAGAGACAGTGACAGAGGCAAAGAGATTCAGCTTGCATGGGCTATATAGCAAGGCTGAAACCCTGAAGGGTTGGAAGCAGCAAGTTTGGACCAATCTCATAAGGACAAAGCCAAGAAACTAAGTTCTTTCTCTTATATTCCTCTTTCCCTCCTTTCATGGGCTGACCATTTTTTGTTTCTCTTCTAAATAACTCAATTTAGTAATATTTGGTGATAGAGCCTCTGAGAAATCTTAAAAGTAGATGTTGCCATAAGGGCTGTGAGTCCTCATGATGGGAGTATTGAACCAGACACCAGAGTGCTTTCTCTCTTTCTCCCATCCACATGTGCTCTAATAGGGCATGGAAGGCAGTCTTTCTAGGCCATGAGAAGAGCCTTTACTAGAAATCAATCCCTGTTAGATCTTGATCTGAGACCCTCCCAAACTATAGAAAAAAGTACGTTTGGTATTTAAGACCACCCTGACTTTTATATTTTATTATAGCAATTGAGAACACCAACATATTGTCCTTGAATTTGGAGGGAGATCTTCATTGAGTGAATTCATTAGGAAACTGAAAAGCAAGATAATGTCCTGATGTGCTATTTCATCACAGTACAGTGTTTACACAGTCACACAGACTTGATAATTTTTTCAATATATTTTCTATGCTTTCCTATGGCACACATTCTTCTAGGAGTTAGAGAATGAGATTAGAAAAGTCATAGTCTCTACAAAGTTCACAGTCTATTGGACTTTGGATCATGTAGATGTTAAATATTCCTACCTTGCACATACCTGAATTGGTTAAATTTTTAGTAATAGGAGTTTTAGCTGCTTTAAATTTTAAGATGTAAATAGTGCTGTGTGAATACTTTGTACATCTGTGAAGATATTTCTTGGCAGTTGACATCACGAAGTAGATTGTTGAGTTAAGAGACATACTCATTAGCATTTACTAGATTAATTTAATATCTACTAACAGGATTTAAGATTAACACTCTTCCTTAAAAACAGTTATCATTCTCATAAGGCTTTGTCCCACTGATATGGGGAGTGTCAGGATGTTATATAATTGAGTTTGTTTCTTCCTGATGACAATAAGAAACTTATTAGTATTTCTGGCCATTTATAGTCTTCTTTTGTAAGTTGCCTTACCTGATCATAAAACTTGATCATAAAATTTGCGGTCATTGATTTCAAGTTTCTGAAGCATACTTATACTTTATGCTAGTCTTACTCATTGTATGTCTGATTTCTTTTTCTTTGGTAACTCTGTCTGCTCAGACATTAGGTTGTACTTATAATTGGGGCCTTTCAAAGGTTAAGCAAGGTTTGATGAAGCTCATCTTGAAATTATGGTGATTCCCTCTTCACTATTCTGTGAGCACCCCATCTCTCTAAAACATATTAGCTATAGCAACTTGGGGAATATATGTCTATGTTTGTTGGTGGAATATAACAATAGATATTCCCATGAAAAACGTAATCTTCCTGTTTGTCCTGGGTGTTGCCAGTCCCTTGACATTCACCCCTTTCTAATACAGCACTTCATGTGCTCTCTGTCATTGTGGCAGTCAGGTGAAAGGTGCCTTTCTTGCTGAGGTTGGAATGGGGAGGTTAGAGAAGGACACACTGTTGCTTCTGCTGAAAGATGTCAATCAAATTGCCAACTACAGGGACCCTGCCAGCTCTATACTTGCTCTTCTAAGCTACACTGTTCCCTTTGATGACTGCGCTTCTCTTGGTTGTAGTATCAGTGGATGCAACCCATTTCCTCCTAATCTTGCTTATCTTGCATTTCTCTTGTATTTCTTGTAAGTTTTTTGACTAAGAAAAGATCTTCCATTTCTTTGCATGCCTTTTTAACAATTCAAATATATTTTTATAACCATGTTCCCAGAGTCCTAGGCTGATGACCCAATTCTGGAGTATTAAGTTTAACCACCTGCTACCTCTCCAAGTGGTACTGTTGACAGAAGGCATGGTGAAGCATGCAAGAAATTTATTTTTGATTTGGGCAGATCAGGAAGATAGCTAATCCAGAAAACTGTCTTCCTTGTACTGGCAACAGATTTAGGTTTATAATGGGGAAGAACAAAACTGGGGAGCCAAGAGGGATGCATATGCATGGTGTAGGTCTGGCTGCTGGGAAGGGAAAAAGCAATGCCAAGAGATCAAATTAGTTGTAGAAAGTTGAGTGAGTTGGGACAAGGACTGGATGCTTCTTTAAGTCACCCAATTATTAAGGAACCTCTGTTAATTTGGTCATGACCAATTATTGGTTGACAGAGACAGAAGGCTTGAGACTGATCTAGATCCAGGAATTGCTAGGCTTTTTCTGTAAAGGACCAAATAATAAATGCTTTGTGAACAGATGGATCCTGTCAGCAATGCTCAGCTGTGTGTTTGTCATGCAAAAGCATCCAAAGATAATAAATACAGATGAGGGGACTTGGCCATACTCTAAACAACCTGATATACAAAGGAGAGTGTTTTGACCTCAGATCTTATTTGCAGGTAGACCCCTGACCTCTTTTCTAGGTCCCAATCCATTGGAGACTGAGCTCTGCCCAGCTTTGCTGGAAGAACTGTGTGGAACTTGGATCTGCTTACTCACCCATTGCCTTCCCTCATCTTTATTCTTTAGGTAGCATCAAGGAGAGAAGCTTACATGTCATGTCATTCTTCTCAGAGCCTTGGAAACAGGGAACTTACCTTCAATTTCTTTTGTCTGTCTATCTATCTATCTATCTATCTATCTATCTATCTATCTATCTATCTATATATTCCAATAACATGAAGGCAATTCAAGTCCAAGTAAGTCACCTCAATGTGAAGTTTGAGGGGACATCCAGAACTGATGAAATCTGGCTGAATTGTTGGCTGAGGGTGCTGAGGACATGAGACTCTGGTTTATAGTCAAGTTTTCCTATTGTAAGCTATTTAGAAATTTGGCAAATTTAATGATGCATAAAGTCTTTGGGCTCCCAGGGCAAGACTCTATGTTTGGAACAAGTACTGTTATCCAAGTTCATATGTCTCACTAAGAATCGCATTTGATATCATAGGGAAAGCCACCTTCTTTTCTGTGGCTTTGGGGTAATATGAAAGGGTATAAGCTTGAGGGAGTTTGGAACGAGGATTGAGTGTATTTTGTGACTTACAATTGTGTGACCTTGAAAAACCTGCTTAACTCTGTCTTATTTAATTTGTCCTAAAGTGGAAACAAGAGTGGCCATCCTATAGGATTGTCTTAAAGACTAAGTATTTTATATGTTAAAAAGCCATTGTAAAGGGAAGTGCTAGCATGTCTGTTGAGCATAGGAGCCCTATTGCATTAATTTCTTGGTGACCCTTGCTGTGATTTTTTAGTTGAAATGCAGAGAGTGGAGGGCTGTAACAGAAACAGTGCACACCAAGCATGTTAACTAGCAAGCTTGTATTACATTTAGCAGGATATTAAATGTTAATTTATTTCTGTTTAAATTTCATTGTTCCCAGGGGCTTTATTTCCAGCCAGTGCATCTACTTTTAATCTTCATATAATTATCTAGGAGCATAAATTAGTCTTTCTTTCCACTGAGGATATTTAAGTGAAGTATTCCATTTGAAATCACATCTGTATGAATCATAGCCTTACCTGCTATAAGGCCAGGGAATGAAGGAATGAAATGGATCTCACCTATTTGATTAGTGGTTTAGTAAGGCCTGTTTCCCGTTTCTTGTTCCTCGATTCCAGCCCCTTCTCCCCCCCTCCTCCTCCTCCTCCTCCTCCTTTTTCTTCTTCACCTTTTAGTTCAGAATAGGAAGCAGGCCCTTGGGGTCAGAGTACAGTGTTTGGATCTAGATGACATAGGCTTGAATTCCAGCACTGCTAGCTCTATCATTTAGAATAATCTCCTTAATCTCCCTTCATCTCACTTTTACCATCCATAGACTTTTAACTAATAATACCTCATATCTTAAAGTTATTTTTGGAGCTAATATTTTACATGTTGGGTAGGGTGGTATATGCCTGTGATCTCAGCACTCCATAGGTGAAGGCAGAAGGAACAATAGTTTGAGGTAACCCTAAGGTACTACTAGCAACACCCTATCTTAGAAACAACCAAACAAAAGAGAACAAAGGGTTTAGTTCATGTAAATACATAGAGTAGTGAATTTTTTTGATTTTTGTTTTTTTTATATCTGGTACATGGCACAGCAAGAGCTCACTAAATAGTAGCAAATTATTATTGACAATTCTATGATAAGCCTAGCACTAAGGTTCTAGTTTTATTAAAAGACAAAAATGGACAGGTATTAGGTTTTTAAAAAGCAATCTACTCTTTAGCATCAGGTTAAAACTGGAGGTATGCCGAGGCACAGTGGACTTGAGGATATAGGTACAAAAGACTGACTTCTATTACCAGACTCCACTATATTCCCACAAGAACACTTTGGGATGGAAGGTGTGGGACTTTTCTTCCATAGTTATCAAGCAATAAGCTCTGCAGCATGCAACTAGTGAATGTCTTCTCCTTTAGTTCTGATATTATCTATTGGTAGATACTATGATATCCTCTGAGGTATTAGTTCATCTCCACAGACTAACCCTGGCTTTAGAAGTCTTCAGTTTGATGAATTTGATGGAGTGGATCAGGGAATTCTCACATTTACACACTTATCACATAGAATGCATATGAGAAGAGAGATTCATGAATTAGAACAAGGAACATGGGAAGGGGCCATCTCTAGGTGCTGCAGAACCACTGTGTATGTTGCAGCCCACAAGGCCTACCTCAAATTCAGTTCTAAGTTTTTTTTTTCTGATTTTTTTCATTTACAGTAAAATTCTTTTCATATGATGAAATGCCTTCTCACACACTTCTTTTCATGCCTTAATCTTTCTTGTGACTAGCCCACATCTCAAAGCTAGCTAAACTCCCAGACATTTTGTCAACATAGGAACAACATTCTTATAGCTCTGGAAAATACAAGTTTCAGGAGCTTTTATTATTTCAGCAGGATAAGTAGAAGACCAACTTTGTATTTTGCAATACCACAGGGTGAATGCTTAAGTAATAAAGCCACAGTTTAATTTTAGAAGAGTTTTCTTAACAAGCAGTCAAGGCCTGCATTATTACATGTTCTTGTTCATAGCTGACAATCACAAGCTGCTGCAACAGTGATGAAGAGTTGAGAAGTGAGAATTTGACCTTGAATCTATCTCCCTTTATGGCAGGTCACTGTAAGGCCCAGTCCACCTATGTAATATCCAGAAGCCCAGTGGTCTAAAAAGGAGTGATCATTGGGATCTATTAGGTGCTCTGTTGTTGCCAGTAGTTGTGCAATGTTGGTCTCCCACACTGGTATAGTTTGTAGGAGTTAAGGATCTGCTATCTCAAGACACGGCTGAATTTGTATATTGACTATTTAAAACTGAGATCACTTAAGTAGCTATGACTTTAGGAAAAACCACTCAGCTTATCTTTTCCTAGATGCAGCAAACCATAAGGATTTTCTTCTGAGATGGGTGTCCTCCCTGCACTAAAGCAAGAAAATTGTTTTTTAATTTTCTTTTGTAAAAATATTTTTTGATATTATAATGTAATTATATCATTTTCCCGTTCCTTTTTCTTCCTCCAAACCTTTCCATGCACCCTTTGCTTTCTTTCAAATTCATGGCCTCCTTTTTTCCAGTTGTTGTTGTTTTGTGTGTGTATATGTGTGCATGTGCATATGTCTATTCTTAAAGATATAAATTTTAGCTGTTCAGGCCATATAGTATTTTTATGCATATGTTTTCAGTGCTGATCATTTGGTATTAGAGAGCTACTTAGTGTGTTCTTTGCAGACATTGGTACTTGGGGCTGTATTGAACTTGAATAAATGAATTTGTTTACATCTTTCTGTCTTCTAGTAGCTTCAACATCCCCCTATACATCTCTTACTGACATCATTAGAATTGACCATATTAGTCTAGAGATTCATGTGTCTTGTCTTTTTTTTTTCATGAATTCTTTGTTCTTTTTAAGAAATAAAAGAGCATAAATCATCTGGCCCTGGTTATATTTTTGAAATTCACCTTTGTTTTGAAGAGCCCACGTTCAGGTAACATAATAAGGTTTGCATATGTCCCTCTTGGTGACCAGAATTATATGACCTCAGTTCAAGATCCAGTCAAAGGCTCTATTTAAAAACTAATAGGAAACTGGACAGTGGTGGTGTCACACTCCTTCAATCCTAGCATGCAGGAGGCAGAGGCAGGCAGATCGCTATGAGTTCAAGGCTAGACTGCTTTACAGAGTGTGTTTGAGGACAGCCAAACACAGAAACCCTGTCTTAAAAAAACAAAAAAAAAATCAAGCCAGCCAACCAAACAGAAATAATAGCAATTGTGGTGGATCTTTCCTCTACAGCTTTAAATCTAAATTGAATACAAGGTAATTAGTTATTCCCCTGGGGTCCTTCCCAACTGAAGCATAAGTTTCCCCATCTAAAATTAGACAAAATAGTAAATATTCAGTTTTTGACCTTTCTGGACCCCAGGAGAGAATCTTTTTTGTTCTTTTACTGAAAACAGTAAAATTCAGCTACTCCTTAGGGAACAGTATGGGAGTTGTGAAGGAATTAATTGTATTTGTACACACTGATGTACACTATAATTTTTTCATGGACTCCTGAGTCATATGTTTGCTTATTCAATGAAAAAATATTGGAACAGTGAAGGTGTTCAAGGTGAATCACCAGTGTTCTCTTTAACCTAACCTGAGGCATCTTTGGACTTGCTCTTTCAGATACCGGTGCCTGATACTGTGTCAGTTCTGAGCTAGATCCTCGAAAGACTCTTAGGGATGGTTTGGAATTTACTAATACAGATGTTATTTTTACTTCTGGCAAAAAAAAAGGATAATGGAAAGGACTATATAAGAAACCCTGACATATCTGGGTATGGTGGCACATGCAGCGGTGAATACCTGGCAATCTGGGGTACAAGGCCATCTGTATATGGCAATTCATGATGAGCAAGCCAGTAGGCAGTACTCCTCAATGGCCACTGCATCAGAAACTGCTGTCTCCAGGTTTCTGCTATTTTTGAGTTCCTGACTTGACTTCCCTCAGCAATGGACTACTGCTTGAAAGTATAAGTAGAAATAAATAATTTCCTCCCCCAACATTGCTTTGGTCATGGCGTTTCTTTGTAGGAGGCTGGTTTGATGGTAAGGTCCTGTTCCCAATTTGTTCTTGATCTCTCAGTAAAGAAAGCCATGTGACAATTTCTGGGCACAAGGCACAGGCAAGTCTTCTGAGTCCCAGGGAGATGCCAGGAAGTTCACTATGCTTTGGAGAGAGGATAACCAGGCAACCGTGTGAGGTCAGTGACAGGGCAGTGGGCTGTGGCCACTTCTATAGGCAGGTGGTCAGGGGAATTTAGCAACTGAAGTTTAGGGCAGGTGGGGGAGAGGGAGATAAGAAATTGGTAATGGCATGCTTTTCTAGGTGAGAGATAGTAGTGCCCAGCAATTGTGCCAAGAAGGCAAATTGAAAAGGAACAAGTGTGTGTGTGTGTGTGTGTGTGTGTGTGTGTGTGTGTGTGTGTGTGTAAAAGCACACACAGAGGATTCAAGGGAAACCAGAAGGGGGCTGGCAGTGTAGTCACTTCCTGAAGCAAAGGTGTGTAGAGTGTAAAACTACAGGTAACATTTAATTGTAGGAAAAGTAACTCTAACTAAGACAAATTGGTACCAGTATAGTGGGGTGTTGCTATGACAGACAGGACCATATTTTTAGAAGGCTTGTGGAAATACTTCAGAACTTTGTGTAAGAAAAGACATTGAGTGCTGAGAGCTGAGTGAGATGTTCTGCAGGAGCTTGAAAGATAAGAATGTTGAGAGCCCTGCAAATGACGAAGGCCAACTTTGTGAAGTTTTAGAAGGAATTTTAAAGGCTCTATCAGGGGGTATTTACTGTTTTAAGTTAAGAATTGGTGGTTCTGATTAGCTGGGTCTGAAGAATCAGGTGTTTAACAAAAGACCAGAACCAATAAAATAAAACCTTTGCATTCCTGGGATACTATATGCTGTTCAGTTGGAGCTAAGAAATTAGAAGAGGCAAGAAATTAAGAAGAGACCAACACCATTGAGGTGAAATCTTCTGGGGAGTATTTTATCAGTCTGCACACAAAAGCTGTGTTGCAGAGATGGCTGAAGTTGTATGTTGCACTGGTAGTATTTTAAGAGTCCCAGGTAGTTTTGAAGGCTTGAAGTGTCATGAAGAACACCTGAGGCTTGGCACTGTGTGGCAGGGCTAGAGTCCTTGAAAAGGGTTCAGGAGAGGATATTGGTGAAAGTGTAGCCAACTATTTTAGAGATGCCACTATTGTAGGATGACCATCAAGAGCAGCATGGATGGGATGGATGGAACCAGCAAGATCTATACACAAAGCTGCATGTGCTGCAGAGAATGGAGCCAGAGAAGGGGCCCTTTGGAGTACCCCAGCAGACTGTGAGTGAATCACAGACACTGGATGTTGAGTTATATTGTTTGAGTTTTGACTTTCCTTTGTTCAGATTGTGACTGTGACCTGGTTCTTCCCTCTTGGATCAAGAAAGAATTTAATTTACTTTTGCTTTTATAGGATCCCACAGTTGAGAGACCTTGAATTTTTTTCAAAGAAACTGAATTTAAAAATATTTGAATTTGTGAGGACTATAGGGTCTTTTAAGATTGTAAAATGTTTTATATTGTGATATTGCTGTTAATGTATGATCTTGGGGATGCACAAGAAAAGGTTATGGCTTAACAGTGACATGTTTGTATGTTAAGTTGACAAGGTGTCAGTTGTGCTAGATAGTTTTATGTTAACTTGACACAGGTTAGAGTTCTCTGAAAGGAGGAAAACTCGATTGAGGAAATAGTTCCACAAGTTCTGAATGGAGGGCATGTCCTTAACTGATTGACAGGGGAGGTCCCAGCCCATTATGGATAGTGCTATTGCTGGTTTGGCTTGTGGGCCTGGGTTCTATACGAAAAGCAAGCTGAGCAAGCCATGATGTACAAACCAGGATGCTGCACTCTTCTATGTTTTCTGCATCAGCTCCTGGTTCCAGGTTGAAATTTCTGTCTGGAATTCTCTCAACAATTGATCATTACTGGAGTATTAGTTGAGATAAACCCTTCCCTCACAAAGTTTCTCTAGTCATGGGGTTTCATCACAGCATAGTACTCTAGGAGAGTCAGAAAGAAAATAAATAAGAAAGGGGAAGGCAGTAAGAAAACGAACAGAAAAAACACAGAAAGCCCAGGTAGTGATTAGATATAGTGAATAAATAATAAATGACAGATATAAGTTAACTCACATCAGAAATTATGTAGAAAGATCAAGATTGTCAGGTGCGGCAAAAAAGCATGTGTATTTTCTGTAAAACACAAACAGTTGCTTAAGGATATAAAGTAGCTTGAACGTAAAAGGGTGGAAAAGGGTTACATAGGAATAGCAGCCAGTAATTACCATGGCTGGAACAACTATGCTAATTTCAACCAACTAGACCTTAGGTTTTATTACAAACGCTGTTACCAGACACAGTGAAAAATATTTTCTAGCAATGGTGTGTCAACAGAGAAAGAAAAACCTTTATAAATGACAGGGTACCAGAGTTCATGAAAAAACAAGTCAGAATTAAAAAAACAGAAAATAATAATTGAGCAATTAGAGTCAGAAGTCTCAATATCCCTCTAAAAGCAATTAAAAGAACTATTAGAAAAATCACTAACAATACAGAAGAAATAAAAAACCACCAAACCACTTTACCCATTTGATGTATTTGGAGCAATCCACTCAATACCACAAAATGTGGATTCCTGTTACTCTGAATACCTAAGTTTTGATCAAATACTCGGCATACTGTGTAAAAGAACAGGTAATGTTGGGAGTCCTGGCTGAAAACGGCAAGTCCCTTCAGTGTTAAGGTGAGGAATGCATGGTAGCACAGTGTTAACTTAAGCTGATTCTGGGACTTGTCACAGTTATAACTGTCATTAACACATCTTTTTGTCAATCATTCGCAGAAGAGGGTTGTTGCTACCTCATCTTATGTTGACTTCAAGATGCTGTGGTGTTTTTCTCTGAGTCATCTTTAAGAAGTCTTGAATGCTCATGCTACTAAAAGTTTCATTTAGGGGTCAGAGTGGTGCTTGCTGTACAAGTGTGAGGTCTTGAGTTTGGTTCCCTAGTACGCACATGAAAGCCAGACTTGGCAATGCTTATTTATAACTCCAATGCTGGAAGAGTGGGAAGAGACAGGAAAACCAGCAGTAATAGGGTGTGTGTGTGTGTGTGTGTGTGTGTGTGTGTGTGTGTGTGTGTGTGTGTGCACATGCATACACAGGTACATGCACACGCCAGGTAGATCCTAGATACCTTGTTATCTAGCCAGTGTAGCTGAAAATATAAGTGCTGAGTTCACTCAGAAACCCTGTCTCAAGAAATAAAAAGCAGTGCAATATATAAAGGCAGTGTCAACTTCTGGCCTCTACACAAAACATACACAAAATGGAGCATACCTATAACCGTGTACATCACCCACACCCATATGTGCATACGTGCATTATGTCCACAGCGTGCATTCAGCATGGTTTCAAACAGGTGTTCTGAATCCATGTCATGCTCTCAGGAGACTTGAATGTAGCATTCATAGTTTAGAGCAGGAGTACCACTGACTATTCAGTCATCACCCACCATGGGACAACTGTAAGGTGTTGAAAAGAAATGAAAGGCTTAGAGGTCTTCATGTCCAATGCAAAAACAACAGGCTCTTGATATTTATACAACAATATTATACAACCAACCTATGTTAAATACATTCCATCGGACTTTAAAGTCGAACTATAGTTTAATAATTTTATTTAGATCTAGAATAAACAAGAATTATGTGAATCTTTACTTTTTGCCCATTTAAAATTGTTTTGTTAGTGTTAAGTTGTCAGAATTTTTATTTTCTAGCATTGACACTTTTCAGGTGAATTGATTAAAGGTGATCCCCCCATTCTGTAGCTTATTTCTGGCCCCTTGATTGTTTTCTTTGCAGTTCAGAAGCTCCGCAGATGGATATACTCCTATTTGTCTGTTCTTGCTTTAGTGTCTTGCACATTCAAGATTCTTATATAAAAAAGTGCCCAACTTCCTCTACTTATATTCAAAAGTATATATGAATATGTATATATGAAATATTCTCTTTCTCTCTCTATATATATACATATATATATACATATATATATATATACACACACACACACATACACACAATTTATGATATTTCATAGTTTTAGACCTTTCATTTAGGTGTTTCATCTATTTTGAGCTGAAGGATATAACAGGATAAAAGACAGATGTCTATGTTCATTTTCTGCACGTGGCTCTCTGATGTGCTCAGTATGGTTTAGGAACGTACTGTCCTTTCTCCAGTGTATATTTTTGGTGCCTTTGTTGAGAACAACTTGGCTGTGGATGTGCAGACTTATTTCTGGAATCTCTGTCTAACCCATCAGCTTTGGTATCTGTTTTCATGCCAACACAATGCTGTCTAAACAGTTTAGATCTGTGGTATGACTTGAGTTCAGAAGTGGTAATACATCCAGATCTGGGTTTCTAGTGCTCCTTTGTTTCTTTTTGGGACTGATTTGGATCTTTTGCATTCCAATATGGATTTTTATTATTTAAAAATCTTCTATACAGAATATCATTGATATGTTGGTAAAGATGGCGTGGCTATTTATATTGACAACTTACAATTTTTTTGATTGATGCTTTTACTTCGATCTTTACATTGCTTTCTTGAGAGTTCTACCTGGTTATATCAATCAAACTGTAATCAAATGTAATATTTCCCAAGAATCCTCTCTAATGTTCTTCTGCTCAGTAGCCATGCCAGGTGTCCAGGAATGAGCCTCATGTTTGCATCTTCCTTGATCTCTGTGACTTGGCATCACTGTCTCCCAAACATCCTGGACCCACGTCCTTTTATCTTTCTTCTGTAGCCATTTTTATCTACGTTATCATAATCTCCCACTTGTTCTCCTGGAATGGCTTCCTGCTACATTTTTCCATTTGGTAATATTACTACACCAAAATCAGTTGTTTTCAATGTACCCAGAATGGTTACAGTTAAAACATGACAAAATCTCACTTCTATAGGATAAAGCCTAATCTGCCTACTGAGGTCTGTAGATCCTGGATCCCCAGCTACTGCCTAGATATTCCAGAGTGCCTTGCTGGTTCTCATTTGTGTTTTAGTGACACCAGAGGTTTGGGATCCCTGATTTTGCCCATTCTTTTGCAGACATGTGTTTTCTTGTTCTCATATCTGTGTTTCCCCTTTGATCCATTATAAAGTGCTTTATATTTCTAATTTTAAAAGCTACTTCCTCTGAAGAGCCTTTTCTGAATTACCAGATGGCGTCAGGTGTTCTGTTCTGTGTATGTCCTCCTGGAGCATCTAGTTATGTTCAGGAAATACTTTTTAAATCACTGTATTCTAAGCACCTAGCAGGAAAGGGTTGGTCACCAGTTTTATTTGAATGCAAGTAATGTCATGTTTGGCATCCACAGACTCATTCCTAGCTTTGATCCTGTTGCTAATACTCCTTCAACCTCTGTTAGGGATTAAATACTTCCATGTGTGCATTGCATAAACTTAGTTGAGTTTCATATTGAACTTCATATTCATAGAATATGAGCACTGTGTTCAGATGTATGTCATATTTTTGGCTCAGAGGGAAGCAGAGCATGAAAATAAAATAAAATTGTAGATCCATGTGTCCCTCACACTATTGAATGAATGAGTCTTTATCATTGACCTCTTCTAAATGAGGCTTTAAAGTAACATTTTTTTTCCTCCAGCAAAGTCTCATGATACAGACTTTGCCTTCTAAGATTTTGGAATTCAGTTATTTTTACTGGAGATTTATCTCAATTTTTTGCTTCCATAATGCTTGTGATTCCATCCTAATAGAATGTAATACGGGGTGCAGTTAGTGACAATTTTTTCAGGCATAGCATTAATAATAATAATAACATCAATATTGAAATCTAGGATTTATTGATTATTCTAGGAGATGTTCAAATCACTTAGCTCTTCTTAACCCCATTTAATTCCTATCCAACCATTAAAACAAGGACTGTGATTAACTCCATTTACATATAAGGAAACTGTCGTGACATAACTTTCCTAACATCATTTGACTGTGATATGAAGAAGCATAGGTCTCAATAATCTGTGAGGAAATAGCTCACTTCCACCACAGAACAATGAAATAGCTACCACACATTATTCCTACCTATCACCCCATCCCAGGTTAGAATGATCTCACTATATGTTCAGAGCCTCTCAATTCTTCCCAACACTCATGACTTGTATTTTCTAATAAGTGTATTTCAGAAGAAAAGTAGAAAACTCTGGTCCTAAGAAAATCCATCTGGTCTAACCAGGAATTTAGTTTTGAAGGCTGTGGGTCAATTTAGAGACTAATATGTACTTAATTTGGATATGATTGAAGGCTGAAGGGAGATGTTTCTAACAAGGATGGTTGAAGTGATACCCAGACCTGGGAATAAGAAGAGGTTGGGCAGGGCATATTAGTTACTGCCTGTATCTCTGTGACAAAATACTTGACAGACGCAACTTCAGGGAGAAAGGCTTATTTGACATATCATTTCAGAACATTTTCAGAGCACCATGGAAGGCATGTCTCTGTCCATAGAGGGTATGGAACAAAACTGGTCATATAGTACAGAACCATAAATAGGCAAATCCTTCAAAGTCTAACCATGCCTTTCTTTTACTAGCCAAGCCTTACTTCCTAATGCCTGTATAGACCTTAAAATAGTGCCAGAAGCTATGGAACTGACACTCAGTATATGAATCTGTATGTGGCACTCCAGAAATATTCCTTGGTACATGCCCATTTCACAGTGCAAAATGCATTTACTGCACATTCAAAAGTCCTATAGTCTTTAGCTGTCTCAATACTGTTCAAAATTCTAAAGTTCAAAGACTCCCCTGAAATCAAGGCAAACTCTTAACACTGAGATCCTGTATTGTAAAGAATCCTCTTGGTGTCTCACAAGGAAACAAAAGAACAAAGTAAAAGTAACTCAGCAAGGCCATTCTTTTTGTAAAAGAGGGACACTACCTCCCACTGGGCTAGCAACTAGCACACATAGCCACAGGGACTTCAGCTACTTTTATCGTTGTGCAAGGGGGAACTTGGCTGTTCTTCACTGCCTGAGTTTTAATCTCATCTCAAATTAGTCTACCCTTGAATGACTAATTTGAAAACCCATACAAAGTAAAGGAAAAAGTCAGGTGTGTGTGTGTGTGTGTGTGTGTGTGTGTGTGTGTGTGTGTGTGTGTGTGTGTGTGTTGGAGATGGTATTGGTCATAGTTGGGTTGTGGTAGTGGTGGTAATGGTGGTGGTGGTAGAGGAGGTAGTAGTTGAGATGGAGGTAGTGCTGGAGATAGTGGTGGTGGTAGTGTTGGAGGTAGATAGGGTGGTGGTAGAGGTTGAGGTGGAGGTGGTAGAGATGGTTGCTCTAAGCCTTCAAGTTCTAGGAACACAGCAGGGCCTTTGTGAAACCAAAAATTTTAATAGGTGCAGAAGATGAAAAAGATTTGAGATTTGAATTTCTTTGTATGAAACTCTAACAATGTCTGGGAGATTTATGGAATATTGATCCTTGGTTGAATAGGTTCAGTCTATTATCAAGGTGGAAGGATGGCAGCATCTAGGCAGGGCAGAACTGAGAGTTCTACATTTTCATCTGAAGGCTGCTTGTGGAAAACTGACTTCCAGGCAGCTAGGGTGAGGGTCTTAAACCCCTGTCAGCAGTGACACACCTACTTCAACAAGGCTACACCACCTAATAGTGCCACTCCCTGGGCCAACCATATATAAACCATCACATTCCACTCCCTGGTCCCCATAAGTTTATTCAAACACATGAGTCTATGGGGCCCAATATCTAGACATAACATAATAAAAAAAAAGTACATTTAGTCTAACTTACAAAGTCCCCATAGTCTATACCAATCTCAAAAATGTTAAAAGTTCAAAGGACAAAGTCTCTTCTGTGATCCATTCAACTTAACTGTAATACCCAAATCAAATCAAGACAGGAAACTAGCTTGAGAAAACTCCAAACTCAGCATCTTCATTCATGTCAAAGCAGTCTTCAGATCTCAGACCCCTTTTTTGGCTTTGTTGACTGCAATAAACTTTTCCTAGGTTGGTTCCACTCCCTGTTAGCAGCATTCCTCTGCAGATATCCTATGGCTCTGGCATCTCAAAAATCTTAGGGTCTCCAAGGC
This sequence comes from Rattus rattus, assembly GCF_011064425.1. Lineage (NCBI taxonomy): Eukaryota > Metazoa > Chordata > Mammalia > Rodentia > Muridae > Rattus > Rattus rattus. The sequence goes on along the minus strand of NC_046168.1, from coordinate 41,823,461 downwards.
AACTTCATTGTAACAGATTCTTTTTCAATGTCTGGGATCCACACATGATCTTCTAGTTTCCTCCAAAGGGCTTGCATCACTTCTCCAGCTTTGCCTTCTGTAGCATTCTAAGCTCAGTTTGATTCACTCCACTGCCACTGCTGTTCTTGATGATCATTCCATGGTACTGGCATCTCCATTTCACTGGGATCTTCCCCTGCAACTAGGCTTCACTAATACCCTCTCATAGGCTCTCTTCATGGTTCCATGCCTCAAATCTTTTGCATGACCCTTTCAGTCCTGGGCCATCAACCACAACTGAGGCTGTACCTTCACCATTGGCCTTCTATGACTTCTCACAGTGCCAAGTCTCAGCTATTCTCCATGACTCCTTCATGCATTCAAAAGCAGTACCACCTGGGTGATTCTTACACATTATCAAGTACAACTGTAGCACAAGGTACAACCTTGGCTATCTTTGGAACATAGATATTTGTGCTCTTAGAAACACTTCCTAGAAGATTTCAGTTTAGTGATGCTGGTCTCTTCTTAGTTGCCACTAACTTCTTAGCTCCAGGTAACCAGCATCAATTGTCCCAGTAGTCCCTTTTATTTTTCACTCTAAAGTCAGAGCCACATGGCTGAAGCTGCCGAGTTCTGGTGCTTGCAAGAGTTGGAACATGGCCCCCTTGTTATATTGCATTATCACTAGCTTTCTGTTTTCCAACTTTTTTACAGCCTAAGCTTGGCTGTCCGGGATCTTGCTCTATAGATTGAACTTGAACTCAGAGATCTGCATGCCTGTCTTCTGAGATTAAAGTTGTTTACTACTATGCCTGGATCTTAACTGGGTAGGAGCTTGCCCTCAAAGTCCTACTCTGTTAATCTGTTATTTCCTAGAACACACGATTCAGCTGCATTTCACTTCCTGGTGCCCCTTTATTACTTGAACTATATATTTTATATTTTTCCTTTCTAAGCTTGCTACACTTGTTCAAATGCTCCTCATGAGACTTAACCAGAGAACAGCCTCTGCTGGGATTCTTTGAGACTTCCTTTGTCAATGCAATTAATATAAATCTCTTTACCTTGGCATCAGGTAGACTCTTCAGACAAGGTCAAAAAGTAGATACCTTCTTCTCCAAAACATTACAAAAACAGTCTCTATGCCACATACTGAAATTCTTCTCCATTGAAACCTTTTGGACCATGTTTGCACAGTTCAAATTTACTTTCAGCAACAAGGTCTTACATATTCTCACTAAGATGCCCCATTTAAAGCATTCTACCACTTTACAAATCCAAGGTTCCCAAATCCACATTCTTCCATACAAAAGTATGGTCAAGCCTATCACAGCAATACCATAGTCCCTTGTACTAACTTTTGTCTTAGTTAGGGTTTCACTGCTATGAACAGACACCATGACTAAGGCAAGTCTTATAAAGGCTTACAGGTTCAGAGGTTCAGTCCATTTTCATAAAGGTGGGAGCATGGCAGCATCCAGACAGACATGGTGCAGGCAGAGCTGTGAGTTCTATATCTTCATCTGAAGGCTGTTAGTAGGCAACTGACTTCCAGGCAGCTAGGATGAGTTTCTTAAGCACACACAGTGACACACCTACTCCAACAAAGCCACAGCTCCTAACAGTGTCACCCCGTGGGCCAAGCATATACAAATCATCACACATACTTTTAAATGTACAGTTTATAAGCATTCTTATTCCCTAAAAGGAGCACTGGGTGAGCAACCAGAAGCAAAGTTGTAACTTATTTTTTTTTGTGATTTTATAGTATTTTTTTTATATTTATTTTTTTTTTATTATTATTAACTTGAGTATTTCTTATATACATTTCGAGTGTTATTCCCTTTCCCGGTTTCCGGGCAAACATCACCCTCCCCCTCCCCTTCCTTATGGGTGTTCCTCCCAACCCTCCCCCTTGCTTCCCTCTCCTAACAGTCTAGTTCACTGGGGTTCAGTCTTAGCAGGACCCAGGGCTTCCTTCCACTGGTGCTCTTACTAGGATATTTATTGTTACCTATGAGGTCAGAGTCCAGGGTCATCCATGTATAGTCTTTGGTAGTGGCTTAGTCCCTGAAGCTTGGGTTGGTTGGCATTGCTGTACATATGGGGTCTCCAGCTCCTTCAAGCTCTTCCAGTTCTTTCTCTGATTCCTTCAACGGGGGTCCTGTTCTCAGTTCAGTGGTTTCCTGCTGGCATACGCCTCTGTATTTGCTGTATTCTGGCTGTGTCTCTCAGGAGCAATATGCATTCACATTTTGATCTTCCGCCTTGAGTTTCATTTGTTCTAGGCATCTAGGGTAATTCAAGCATTTGGGCTAATAGCCACTTATCAATGAGTACATACCATGTATGTCTTTCTGTGATTGGGTTAGCTCACTCAGGATGATATTTTCCAGTTCCAACCATTTGCCTACGAATTTCAAAAAGTCATTGTTTTTTGATAGCTGAGTAATATTCCATTGTGTAGATGTACCACATTTTCTGTATCCATTCCTCTGTTGAAGGGCATCTGGGTTCTTTCCAGCTTCTGGCTATTATAAATAAGGCTCATATGAACATAGTGGAGCACGTGTCTTTTTTTATATGTTGGGGCATCTTTTGGGTATATGCCCAGGAGAGGTATAGCTGATCCTCAGGCAGTTCAATGTCCAATTTTCTGAGGAACCTCCAGACTGATTTCCAGAATGGTTGTACCAGTCTGCAATCCCACCCACAATGGAGGAGTGTTCCCCTTTCTCCACATCCTCGCCAGCATTTGTTGTCACCTGAGTTTTTGATCTTAGCCATTCTCACTGGTGTGAGGTGAAATCTCAGGGTTGTTTTGATTTGCATTTCCCTGATGACTAACGATGTTGAACATTTCTTTAGGTGTTTCTCGGCCATTCGGCATTCCTCAGCTGTGAATTCTTTGTTTAGCTCTGAACCCCATTTTTTAATAGGGTTATTTGTCTCCCTGCGGTCTAACTTCTTGAGTTCTTTGTATATTTTGGATATAAGCCCTCTATCTGTTGTAGGATTGGTAAAGATCTTTTCCCAATCTGTTGGTTGCGCTTTGTCCAACCACAGTGTCCTTTGCCTTACAGAAGCTTTGCAGTTTTATGAGATCCCATTTGTCGATTCTTGATCTTAGAGCATAAGCCATTGGTGTTTTGTTCAGGAAATTTTTCCAGTGCCCATGTGTTCCAAATGCTTCCTTTGTTTTTCTTCTATTAGTTTGAGTGTGTCTGGTTTGATGTGGAGGTCCTTGATCCACTTGGACTTAAGCTTTGTACAGGGTGATAAGCATGGATCGATCTGCATTCTTCTACATGTTGACCTCCAGTTAAACCAGCACCACTTGCTGAAAATGCTATCTTTTTTCCATTGGATGGATTTGGCTCCTTTGTCAAAAATCAAGTGACCATAGGTGTGGGGATTCATTTCTGGGTCTTCAATTCTGTTCCATTGGTCTATCTGTCTGTCTCTGTACCAATACCATGCAGTTTTTATCACTATTGCTCTGTAATACTGCTTGAGTTCAGGGATAGTGATTCCCCTGAAGTCCTTTTTTATTGTTGAGGATAGTTTTAGCTATCCTGGGTTTTTTTGTTATTCCAGATGAATTTGCAAATTGTTCTGTCTAACTCTTTGAAGAATTGGATTGGTATTTTGATGGGGATTGCATTGAATCTGTAGATCGCTTTTGGTAGAATGGCCATTTTTACTATATTAATCCTGCCAATCCATGAGCATGGGAGATCTTTCCATCTTCTGAGGTCTTCTTCAATTTCTTTCCTCAGAGTCTTGAAGTTCTTGTTGTACAAATCTTTTACTTGCTTGGTTAAAGTCACACCGAGGTACCTTATATTATTTGGGTCTATTATGAAGGGTGTTGTTTCCCTAATTTCTTTCTCGGCTTGTTTCTCTTTTGTGTAGAGGAAGGCTACTGATTTATTTGAGTTAATTTTATACCCAGCCACTTTGCTGAAGTTGTTTATCAGCTTTAGTAGTTCTCTGGTGGAACTTTTGGGATCACTTAAATATACTATCATATCATCTGCAAATAGTGATATTTTGACTTCTTCTTTTCCGATCTGTATCCCCTTGACCTCCTTTTGTTGTCTGATTGCTCTGGCTAGAACTTCATGAACTATATTGAATAAGTAGAGAGAGGGCAGCCTTGTCTAGTCCCTGATTTTAGTGGGATTGTTTCAAGTTTCTTCCATTTAGTTTAATGTTAGCAACTGGTTTGCTGTATATGGCTTTTACTATGTTTAGGTATGGGCCTTGAATTTATTCTTTCCAGGACTTTTATCATGAAGGGTGTTGAATTTTGTCAAATGCTTTCTCAGCATCTAATGAAATGATCATGTGGTTTTGTTCTTTCAGTTTGTTTATATAATGGATCACGTTGATGGTTTTCCCAGATATTAAACCATCCCTGCATGCCTGGGATGAAGCCTACTTGATCATGGTGGATGATTGTTTTGATGTGCTCTTGGATTCGGGTTTGCCAGAATTTTGTTGAGTATTTTTTTATCGATATTCATAAGGAAATTGGTCTGAAGTTCTCTTTCTTTGTTGGGTGTTTGTGTGGTTTAGGTATAAGAGTAATTGTGGTTTCATAGAAGGAATTCGGTTGTGCTCCATCTGTTTCAATTTTGTGGAATAGTTTGGATAATATTGGTACGAGGTCTTCTATGAAGGTCTGATAGAATTCTGCACTAAACCCGTCTGGACCTGGGCTCTTTTTGGTTGGGAGACCTTTAATGACTTCTTCTATTTCCTTAGGAGTTATGGGGTTGTTTAACTGGTTTATCTGTTCCTGATTTAACTTCGGTACCTGGTATCTGTCTAGGAAATTGTCCATTTCCTGCAGATTTTCAAGTTTTGTTGAATATAGGCTTTTTATAGTAAGATCTGATGATTTTTTTGAATTTCCTCTGAATCTGTAGTTATGTCTCCCTTTTCATTTCTGATTTTGTTAATTTGGACACACTCTCTGTGTCCTCTCCTTAGTCTGGCTAAGGGTTTATCTATCTTGTTGATTTTCTCAAAGAACCAACTTTTGGTTCTGTTGATTCTTTCTATGGTCCTTTTTGTTTCTACTTGGTTGATTTCGGCTCTGAGTTTGATTATTTCCTGCCTTCTACTCCTCCTGGGTGTATTTGCTTCTTTTTGTTCTAGAGCTTTTATGTGTGCTGTCAAGCTGCTGACATATGCTCTTTCCTGTTTCTTTCTGCAGGCACTCAGCGCTATGAGTTTTCCTTTAGCACAGCTTTCATTGTGTCCCATAAGTTTGGGTATGTTGTATTTTCATTTTCATTAAATTCTAAAAAGTCTTTAATTTCTTTCTTTATTTCTTCCTTGACCAGGTTATCATTGAGTAGAGCATTGTTCAATTTCCACGTATATGTGGGCATTCTTCCCTTATTGTTATTGAAGACCAGTTTTAGGCCGTGGTGGTCTGATAGCACGATGGGATTATTTCTATCTTTCTGTACCTGTTGAGGCCCGTTTTTTTTGACCAATTATATGGTCAATTTTGGAGAAAGTACCATGAGGAGCTGAGAAGAAGGTATATCCTTTTGCTTTTTAGGATAGAATGTTTCTATAAATATCCGTTAAGTCCATTTGGCTCGTGACTTCTCTTAGTCTGTCTACATCTCTGTTTAATTTCTGTTTCCATGATCTGTCCATTGATGAGAGTGGGGTGTTGAAATCTCCTACTATTATTGTGTGAGGTGTAATGTGTGTTTTGAGCTTTAGTAAGGTTTCTTTTACGTATGTAGGTGCCCTTGTATTTGGGGGGTAGATATTTAGGATTGAGAGTTCATCTTGGTGGATTTTTCCTTTGATGAATATGAAGTGTCCTTCTTATCTTTTTTGATGACTTTTAGTTGAAAATTGATTTTATTTGATATTAGAATGGCTACTCCAGCTTGCTTCTTCTGACCATTTGCTTGAAAAGTTGTTTCCCAGCCTTTCACTCTGAGGTAGTGTCTGTCTTTGTCTCTGAGGTGTGTTTCCTGTAGGCAGCAGAATGCAGGGTCCTCGCTTGCATATCCAGTTTGTTAATCTATGTCTTTTTATTGGGGAGTTGAGGCCATTGATGTTGAGAGATATTAAGGAATAGTGATTATTGCTTCCTGTTGTATTCATATTTGGATGTGAGGTTATGTTTGTGTGCTTTTCTTCTCTTTGTTTTGTTGCCAAGAAGATTAGTTTCTTGCTTCTTCTAGGGTATAGCTTGCCTCCTTATGTTGGGCTTTACCATTTATTATCCTTTGTAGTGCTGGATTTGTAGAAAGATATTGTGTAAATTTGGTTTTGTCATGGAATATCTTGGTTTCTCCATCTATGTTGATTGAGAGTTTTGCAGGATACAGTAACCTGGGCTGGCATTTGTGTTCTCTTAGGGTCTGTATGACATCAGTCCAGGATCTTCTGGCCTTCATAGTTTCTGACAAAAAGTCTGGTGTGATTCTGATAGGTCTGCCTTTTTATATGTTACTTGACCTTTTTCCTTACTGCTTTTTAATATTCTTTTCTTTATTTTGTGCGTTTGGTGTTTTGACTATTATGTGACGGGAGGTGTTTTTTTTCTGTCCAATCTATTTGGAGTTCTGTAGGCTTCTTGTATGCCTATGGGGTATCTCTTTTTTAGGTTAGGAAGTTTTCTTCTATGATTTTGTTGAAGATATTTACTGGTCCTTTTTGAGCTGGGAGTCTTCACTCTTTCTATACCTATTATCCTTAGGTTTGATCTTCTCATTGAGTCCTGATTTCCTGTATGTTTTGGACCAGTAGCTTTTTTTCCGCTTTACATTATCTTTTGACAGTTGAGTCAATGATTTCTATGGAATCTTCTGTTCTGAGATTCTCTCTTCCATCTCTTGTATTCTGTTGGTGAAGCTTGTATCTACAGCTCCTGTCTCTTCTTTTGGTTTTCTATATCCAGGGTTGTTTCCATGTGTTCTTTCTTGATTGCTTCTATTTCCATTTTTAATTCCTTCAACTGTTTGATTGTGTTTTCCTGGAATTCTTTCAGGGATTTTTGTGACTCCTCTCTATGGGCTTCTACTTGTTTATTTATGTTTTCCTGGAATTCTTTTAGGGATTTTTGTGACTCCTCTCTATGGGCTTCTACTTGTTTATTTATATTTTCCTGGAATTCTTTTAGGAATTTTTGCGATTCCTCTCTGTAGGCTTCTACTTGTTTATTTATGTTTTTCTGTGTTTCTCTAAGGGAGTTCTTCATGTCTTTCTTGAAGTCCTCCAACATCATGATCAAATAAGGATTTTGAAACTAGATCTTGCTTTTCTGGTGTGTTTGGATATTCGGTGTTTGCTGGTGGGAGAATTGGGCTCCGATGATGCCATGTAGTCTTGGTTTCTGTTGCTTGGGTTCCTGCACTTGCCTCTCGCCATCAGATTATCTCTAGTGTTACTTTGTTCTGCTATTTCTGACAGTGGCTAGACTGTCTTATAAGCCTGTGTTTCAGGAGTGCTGTAGACCTGTTTTCCTGTTTTCTTTCAGCCAGTTATGGGGACAGAGTGTTCTGCTTTCGGGCACGTAGTTTTTATTCTCTACAGGTCTTCAGCTCTTCCTGTGAGCCTGTGTCTTGAGTTCACCAGGCAAGTCGTTTGTAGCAGAAAAGTTTGTCTTACCTGTGGTCCCCAGGCTCAAGTTTGCTAGTGGGGTGTTGCCTATGAGCTCTCCACGGCCTCAGCAGCCAGGAAGATCTGTGCCGCTCCTTCCGGGAGGTTCCGTGCACCAGGGTTCCAGATAGCTTTGTTTTCTCTGGGCTCAGTACTGTGTGCAGCGTGCAGTCTCTTCTGGTTTCCCAGGCGTGTCCGCCTCTCTGAAGGTTTAGCTCTCCCTCCCACGGGATTTGGGTGCAGAGAACTGTTTATCCGGGTCGGTCCCTTCAGGTGCGGTGTGTCTCAGGCAAGCGGTGGACCTGCTGCCCTGGGCCCTCCTCTCCCATGGGTACCCAGAGGCCGTATACAGCCATCCTCCTGGGGCCAGGGGATGGGCAGCATTGGTGGTCTCCTCCGCTCTGCTGCCTCAGGAGTGCCCTGCCTTGACCAGGCGTGCCAGAACTCCCCCGCCGGGGGCCTGGGAGCAGAGAGCTGCTGAAGGCAGGGATCCTCCGCTGGTCCGGACTCTGGCCAAACACCGGAAGTGTCCGGCCCAGGGAGCTCCTCTGTGTGACCGAGATCACCAGGCAAGTCGTTTGTAGCAGAAAAAGTTTGTCTTACCTGTGGTCCCCAGGCTCCAGGTTTTGCTTCATGGGTTGTTGCCTTCTGTGAGCTCTCCACGGCCTCCGAGTCAAATTTCTATGAATCTTCTGCTCTGAGATTCTCTCTTCCATCTCTTGTATTCTGTTGGTGAAGCTTGTATCTACAGCTCCTTGTCTCTTCTTTTGGTTTTCTATATCCAGGGTTGTTTCCATGTGTTCTTTCTTGATTGCTTCTATTTCCATTTTTAATTCCTTCAACTGTTTGATTGTGTTTTTCCTGGAATTCTTTCAGGGATTTTTGTGTCCCTCCCTATGGGCTTCTACTTGTTTATTTATGTTTTCCTGGAATTCTTTTCAGGCATTTTTTGATTCCTCTGTGGAGGCTCTCTACTTTGTTCTCCTAAGGGAGTTCTTCACGTCTTCTTGAAGTCCTCTCACATCATGGTCAAATATGATTTTGAATCTAGATCTTGCTTTTTCTGGTGTGTTTGGATATTCCATGTTTGTTTTGATGGGAGAAATTGGGCTCGATGGTGTGGGTAGTCTTGGTTTCTGTTGCTTGGGTTCCTCTGCGCTTTGCCTCTCGCCATGAGATTATCTCTAGTGTTACTTTGTTCTGCTATTTCGACAGTGGCTAACTGTCCCATAAGCCTGTGTGTCAAAGTGCTGTAGACCTGTTTTCCTGTTTTCTTTTCAGCCAGTTATGGGGACAGAGTGTTCTGCTTTGGTGGCGTAGTTTTTCCTCTCTACAGGTCTTCAGCTGTTCCTGTGGACCTGTGTCTTGAGTTCACCAGGCAAATCGCTACCAGAAAAGTTGGTCTTACCTGTGGACCCGAGGCTCAAGTTCGGCTTGCGAGGTGCTGCAGGCTCTCCGGCTGGGCAGCAAATCCAAAGATTCACGCCGCTTCTTCCGGAGGTTCCGTTACCAGGGGTTCCAGATATCTTTTTGGTGTTGTTTCCTCTGGGCTCAGTACTGTGTGCAGCGTGCAGTCTCTTTCTGGTTTCCCAGGCGTGTCCGCTCTCTGAAGGTTTAGCTCTCCTCCCACGGGGTTTGGGGCAGAGAAACTGTTTATCCGTGTCGGTCCCTTCAGGTGCGTGTGTCTCAGGCCTTCGGTGGACCTGCTGCTCCTGGGCCCCTCCTCTACGGGTTGGGAGGCCAAAAGTTTCCTCCTGGGCCAGGGGATGTGGGGCAGGGGTGGGCAGCGTTGGAGGTCTCCTCCGCTCTGCTGCCTCAGGAGTGCCCGCCCGACCAGGCGGCGAGAACTCCCCTCCAGGGGGCCTGGGAGCAGAGAGCTGCTGAGGGCAGGGATCCGCCAAGTTGTAACTTATTAATGAAGACATAAAATCCTGTAGCTCCATGTGCAGCATCTGGGCATGAAGTGCAGTGAGTTATAACAAGAACAGGCAGCCCTGACCTCATCAATTGTGGCAGCACTTGCATCTATTTTCTTCAGCCAACTCCACCAAGTGCCTACAGGTTTTCTTAGCAGAAAACGACACTCCTGGACTCTTCTGTTGAATTTAAGTTTGATTTTCACATTTTCAAACATAACATCCTCTGAGTTCCCTTGCACAGAATCAAGAAGCCCACACCAATAGCCACCAGCCCCAGTCCCTCCACTCCAGACACACGTGCAAATTTGCTGGATTTACAGGCTTTTTCCCTGAAAAACTTTGATGCAAGACTCCACAAGGCCATGCTATATAAACCTGCAAAATAATCCCACAGAGCTAAACATGAAGTTCTATTATCAGCTTGAAAAGTAGCTGGGCCCCCTTTACTTGACTTTAGCAGTCCATCTAGTGCTTGGATGATTGAACTGGGAAAATTATTTCCATTGCCTGGCCTTTTCCAACAGAAATTGTGTCCTGGAAATGGCCTCTTTTGAGAAGTACACTTATGTTTCTTAAAGACTGGTTTCCTTACAGAGTGAGGAGTGTTGCTTTCCTTTCATTTGTATACCTTGGACACTTCCAATGGGTGCATCTCACTCTTTACACAAGTGCAAAGTTTAATGACACTAAATCTCACTTAAAAACTGCCTTAGCTTTCCAGGATTTTTACTTCCTCCTGCACAGCTTCAACTCCTGTCCTCACCAAAATAGCACTTCATTTTTAATAGTTTGAAAATTTTAATTATTATTAAAATTAAAATCAATAATTAATTTTCACCATATAGTAGCCTTTTAATTTTTACTCCTCAGTTGTTATTTTTCAGTATAGAATTTTGCTAAAAGTAACCAACCCCTTGGATGCTGTGATCTCCTGAAACCTCCTCTGCCAAATTAGTCTATTATCTTTGAAGTTCATCTCCAGTATAAAACCTATTCTTTGCCAGGAGAATGCTGACAAAAATGCTCTCTGAGCTTGGTTTTAGAGCTTGTTCCCATCTGTGTCCCTGTGATTTCACATTTCATGTTGAACTCTGATTGGCGCTTTCCTGTCAAATGACCACTAAACCCTACTTCAGCTTTCTATATGCCTTCTTTCGAGGCCATGTTCTAAACTCTTCTGCACCTAAAAGCTCCAGGAATCACCAAAGATCAGATCCATCACCTTAATGACCCTTCCACTCTGTGGCACTAATTTTCTATTCTTATTTGAGTGTGGCTGTAATAAAATTGCAATAGAAGAACTTACTGGAATGGTTCATAGGCAGCATGGATTGGACTTGGTGGATTGCTAAATGAAGGAAACACAAAGGATTGTAGGAGTGGTAGATCTAGAGAGAAGTTGGGGGAGGGTAGAGAGTGAATGAACATGTTCAAAATACATGAAGTGAGCACCTGTGAGGCTCATGAAGAGTGGTCCACAACATTACATTTTAAATAAGTGGGAAAAGGATGGATAAAAAGGATTGGATCGGGGGCTACTAGCTAGTGGATGCAGTTACCACTAGAATAAGCGGTAATAACTTATGCTCTGAGACGAAATTAGAAAATCTATAAGAAACGAAGTTTTGCAGGAGCTTTTCATCATAAAGAATTGATCCATACTTTCAAGTGGTAAATATGGTAAAAGCCAATTACATGTCTGTCAATGTATATATGTATTGACTATTAAAGGGACCATCATTAATATGTAAATCTTTAAATTTTTTGTTTCAGTCAAAACAAAAGAAATAAGACATGATTGTAATAGAAATATGACCATTTTCATTTCCACAAGAGAAATTGAAAGTACAATCAACTTTTCCAAACATGATTTTTGCCTGTGGTCTTTGCATTTATCGTTCAAGCCTCTTAAAGTGAAGTCTTCACCATATTTGTAAAGTGTAATTTTCAAAGTTGAAAAGTCATGGTTCTCAGACAAGAACAAAATGGATCTACACCATTGTTTTTTTTCTTAACCATTGATTTTTCTTAGCATACTGACTAATGAGGAAGTCAGGTGTTAATTCTGATTTGAAGGTAATTTCAGAGCTAGAACCTTTATAAGTAATATAATAATGCCATTTGAGTACAATTTCATTTCAGAATTATTTACAGAACTACCCAATACACAGCAGGCCATAAAAGTTTGAGTTTCTCTGTCCTATTTAACAAAAATCTACAAGTCAAGTAAATTCACAAGTCTAGACTCTTTAATCAATAGCAATTGTACATTCCCCTGTAGACAATTCTTAGGAGGCTATTGACATTATGTAATTCTTAGAAGCTTGCTTGTGCTGATGCATTTTACTAATATGATGCTAATATAAATACTAATATATAAAGTCCTTTTGACTTTACTTCACTTGAGAAAGCTTCTTCTCCCTGCCAGGAACCTTCAGCCTGGAGCAGTTTGATGGAACCACACAGACTCAGGCCTATAGCTTTAATGACCTAATAGTGAGTTGAGATGACTCTAGCTCTCTAAGTAGTCTAAATGCTTGTTGATGCTTCCTAAAGGTCCTGAGGAACTTTTTTTGCTCTTACCAGGGTTAAAGCTTGGCTTAGGCAATTAACACCTGTACCCTAGTGAAGGATTAGAAAGTAATGTAACCAACTGTTCTGTCTCCTGCAGGTTCACGTAGTTCTAATTTTCAGCCTGCTAGATTGAAATCACGGGAAGAAAGGGTGATTTAGTGCTGCTTATTTTCTGAAGACATTGCCAGATGTTCCTATGAAACGCTCTCTAAGAAAAGGTGAAAAGGAATGCTTCCAAGAAAAAGATATGGGAGTATAAGAAAAGAGTGGAGATAATGTGAATGCTACAAGGAAAGGAGGATAAAGACGATGTCCTCCTTTGTCCTCGGAGGTCATGCATCCATCCTTTCAGGAGAAAATGCATGACTACAGGATAAAAGTTCATTACAAGTTTACTGCACATAGAAATTAAAATAATAAATTGCGCAGAAAGTTTACAACCAGAGAATAGTTTTGTAATGCATACAGTAAAGAGTAATTATCTGGCTAAACATTTATCACCTGTAACCAGCTCTACAGGTTCATGGAGAGTTGAAAACCATAACTCCTGTGACCCAGGTATTAGTGAAGTTTTGAATAGATAAACCCAATCAATATTTTATCTTCTGTTCTAGCACCTATAGTAAATTGTTAGTTTTTGGTGACCTTTGATAATGGTTTTATAACCTCTTGGAATGTGCTTTGAGTAGTAGATGCCTTCTTGCTATCCCAGAAGCAATTATCTAATGATACTAAAGACAGCAAAATCTTAATGAAGTTTTGATTATCAGAAGAACGTAAATTAGTCCCATTATAAAGAGCATACCTAATTACTAATATAATTTTAGATTTAGCCTATAGAATTATTATTAAGATTAAGAAATCATCTATTTGTCTGTATAAGCTTCACTACAAGACAGGACAACATCTTCATTTGTTCTGCAGAGATCTGAGTCAAAGGTGGGAACTTATACCTAATGAGTTGCCACACACACACACACACACACACACACACACACACAGGATGTATAATAGCGGAATCTTGCTCCCTAAAGGTGGATTTCTCCTGAGCCTTGCCTACTGGGGCAAATATATCCCTAGAGTTTTTAATCCAGGGGACCCATCTCCGAATATTGTCTGCGTAATTATGTGAGCATCTACTGCCATGATGGCTACTGATAATCCCTGTCTCTTTGGCTCCCAAATACTTAGCGACTGAGTACCTTTCTGTTGATAGTTTCTGTTCATCACTATAGGCAGTGCTGTCTTTTGAGATGCTGACATCTGAAGATCTGTAAGAAGAGAAACGTAGTGTACCCACTGTTGCTACCATTTTCCACTTCTAGCATTCTAGCATTAGAATTCTGAGAAACTGCAGGAAGAACTTATCTTACTGATGCAGGTGCTTCTCTGTGAAGTCAGAAGCGCTACTCCTATGCACTATAGCTGAACCAGGACATCCCTTCTGTTGCTGCATTCACTAGCAGCACAAGAGTGAACACTGAAGGGCTAAGCTTCAACCATCACCAGCAGAGACTAAAGCCCTGTCAAGCCAGGGTAACAACAAATAGAAATCCAAATGCTTACTCACCAAGGGTGGGCCAGATATCCATATAAAAGGATACAAGCAGTGATCTACTTTCAGATGAAAGACACGCACACACACACACACACACACACACACACACACACAGAGTGAGAAGGGGAGAGAGAGTGTAAACAAGAATCTTCACTTCAACTAACATAGTTTGTTGACTATCCATCCTATTCACTTATGGGAATTGAGAGTTAAAGAGTATCTCCAGTCATGTTGTTCAGTAGTTTTGATACTCTCACTGGTGCTGACAGAATCTATCTCCCTTGTGACTACTGTTTTCCCACTATGCAATTATTTCTATAAAAAGGAAGATGGTTTGGGGATTAGAATAAGAATAGGGAACACTACGAGTGTTCATTCCCCAAAATATATCCCAATGCACAGAATCAGAACGCTAGAGTGAGTGGATTTGTTCCCTGGATTAACTGTGTAGATTGAGCTCCTACTGTGCAAAATGGCACTATAAGCAGGGGCTGGGGAAGATATATACTTAGGTATGTTTTACTTCTGGGACAAGCCTGTGCCAGGCTCCTAACTTACCCATAGGGACACTAGTCAAGCATCCTTTGCTTGTTTTGGGATTCAAAGGCACACACTTACAAATGAAGGCTGCCTGATCCAGCAGCAATCATCGAGGTTGTGACTGAGTTAATTACAACACTTCCCTGCAACCCATTGTTCTCTGTTCTCACTGGTTTTAAGCCTGGAAGCTTGCTATGTGGAGATGACTCTCATCTTTGGTAAAACCTTCACTCTTGCTAATTCTTGGTTTTCTTTATTCTGTCACATCATCTGTGATGGCTTTTCTCAGTTTTCAATTTGGCTACATCTGGAATTAACTAAAATCCAAAAATAAAGGCACATCTACGAAGGACTTCTGCTTAATTTGAAGTGGGAAGATGTATTGCTAATCCAGATCTTTGAGATGGGAAGACACACCTTTAATCAAGATTTAATCTGGGATATACCTTCTTCTGGAAGCCTATATGAGAATAGCAGGTAGAAGAAAGAGAGTTTGCTCTTTGTCCATATGCTTTGGTTTTGCTAGCAAGTCCATTCCATCATTGACATTTGAACCTACTTCCTCAGGACTTCAATGTTTACTGAAAGATCAGCTAAGACAACTCCAGCTCAAAGGCCCCAGGCAACTGCTCAATTCTTAGACTTTTCATTTATAACCAGCCATTGTTAGATTAGCTGGACAGCCAGAATCTTGTAAAGTCACTCTGGCAATCCTGTGTGTGTGTGTGTGTGTGTGTGTGTGAGAGAGAGAGAGAGAGAAGAGAGAGAGAGAGAGAGAGAGAGAGAGATTCTACATGTTGTGTTATTCTAGAACACTTGGCTAATCATTAGTTTATAACTCCAGTTTCTCTGACCAAACTTTTTCCACATGCTTCACTGTGTATGATTTATCTCGACTGGTATGGATTTAAAGTCTTCGATGAAAATGCTCACATGTGCCTGATTATGTATAATCAAGGTCACATCATCAAAGCTATTCGAGAATGGAAAATATTGCAGTTTGTTGGCTACTCCTGCTTGAGAGTACATTTCATATGTTATCTGTGTAACTGAGCACCTCTCTGAGTTGTTTTGATGGATACAGTCTTGCTTTGTGTTGACTAGTCTGGCAGTGGTCTTATGTACTTATATGAGACTGAGAATGGCCTTGAATTCCTTACTCCTTCTGTCTCAGCCTCTTGTTCACAGCAAGTTTTCCATGGCACTAAGAACTAAAAGCCCAAATTCTGACCCATGTACTGTGTACATCCACCAGACCTACTTTCTATTTTATATATAATGACTTAACATTGGATTCACTTTCTCTCTCTCTCTCTCTCTCTCTCTCTCTCTCTCTCTCTCTCTCTCTCTCTCTCTGTGTGTGTTCGTGTGTGTGTAGGGTTTACAAAGCACACTCCCTAGTAATTTAATCATCTTGAGTTTATTAGGCTGCAGGTTTTCTTCTTTTCAGGAATAGTTTTGCACAACTAATTTAGCCCATGTTTTCTGTGCGCCTTTTGATGGATGACAATTTCCCATATCATCAGAACACTTATGCTATGCAGTGTCTCCTATGCCCATCATTGCATTTTGATGCCTATTTCAGATCTTGAGGTTCTTGTGTATGGCAGACATTTTGCTGGAGGCATGTGCAGTGAATGGAAAAGCTATGGCTGCAACTCTTTCCAAAAGCATAAGACAAAATTATTGTTATTATTTTTCTAGGAGACACAATTAACTTCCTACACCTATGTATAGGGAGTTTGAGATGATGATGCAAAGACGATGCACTGGCACCTCTCTTTCTCTCACAGTTATTTTAAAAGAATATTTCCTATTATATCATCCTGTTTTCTCAAAGGAAAGCCAGAAGGATAGTTTCATATAAATTGGTTACTTCTAAGATTTTTGGGAGAGAGACAGTGAGAGAGACCAACTTATTTCTTCTAAACAAATGAAAT
>NC_046168.1:41650278-41807186 GCF_011064425.1 Rattus rattus | reverse complement strand
GAGTCAATGATTTCTATGAATCTTCTGCTCTGATTCTCTCTTCCATCTCTTATATTCATTGGTGAAGCTTGTCTACAGCTTGTCTCTTCTTTTGGTTTCTATATCCAGGGTTGTTTCCATGTGTTCTTTCTTGATTGCTTCTATTTCCATTTTAATTTCGTAACTGTTTGATTGTGTTTCCTGGAATTCTTTCAGAGTTTTTGACTCCTCTAGGCTTTACTTGTTTATTTATGTTTTCCTGGAATTCTTTTAAGTTTTTGTGACTCTCTCTATAGGCTTCTACTTGTTTGTTATATTTTCCTGCAAATTCTTTTGAATTTTTGCGATTCCTCTCTGTAGCTTCTACTTGTTTGTTATGTGTTTCCTGTAGCTTCTCTAAGGAGTTCTTCATGTCTTTCTTGAAGTCCTCCAACATCATGATCAAATATGATTTTGAAACTGGAATCTTGCTTTTCTGGTGTGTTTGGATATTTCCATATTTGCTTTGGTGGGAGGTGAGGCTATGATGATGCCATGTAGTCTTGGTTTCTGTTGCTTGGGTTTCTTTGCTTGCCTCTCGCAATCAGGTTATCTCTAGTGTTACTTTGTTCTGCTATTTCTGACAGTGGCTAAACTGTCTTATAAGCCTGTGTTTCAGATGCTGTAGACTATTTTCCTGTTTTTCTTTCAGCCAGTTGTAGGGGACAGTGTTCTGCTTTTGGTAGCGTAGTTTTCTTCTCTGGGTCTTCAGCTGTTCCTGTGGACCTGTCTTGAGTTCACCAGGCAAGTCGTTGCATGTGAAAAGTTTGTCTTGCCTGTGGTCCCCGGGGCTCAAGTTGCTAGTGGGGTGTGCTGAGCTCTCCGGCCTCAGCAGCCAGGAGATCTGCCGCCCCTTCCGGGAGTTCCGTGCCAGGGTTCCAGATATCTTTTGTTTTTCCTCTGGGCTCCAGTACTGTGTGCAGCGTGCAGTCTCTTCTGGTTTCCCAGGCGTGTCCGCCTCTCTGAAGGTTTGCTCTCCCTCCCCAGGATTTGGGTGCAAGAGAACTGTTTATCCAGTCGGGGTCCTTCAGGTGCGGTGTCTCAGGTAGCAGTGGACCTGCTCCTGGGCCCTCTCTCTGGTACCAGAGGCGTTAACAGTTTCCCTCCTGGGCCAGGGATGTGGGCAGGGGTGGAAGGCAGCGTGGAGGGTCTCCTCCCACCGCTCTGCTGCCTCAGGTGCCGCCCGACCAGGCGTGAGAACTCCCTCCAGGGGGCCTGGGAGCAGAGGCGCTGCGGGATCCGCCAAGTTGTAACATTAATGAAGACATAAAATCCTGTAGCTCACATGTGCAGCATCTGGGCATGAAGTGCAGTGAGTTATAGCAAGAACAGGCAGCCCTGACCTCGTCAATTAATGGCAGCACTTGCATCTATTTTCTTCAGCCAACTCCACCAAGTGCCTACAGGTTTTCTTAGCAGAAAACGACACTCCTGGACTCTTCTGTTGAATTTAAGTTTGATTTTCACATTTTCAAACATAACATCCTCTGAGTTCCCTTGCACAGAATCAAGAAGCCCACACCAATAGCCACCAGCCCCAGTCCCTCCACTCCCAGACACCGTGCAAGTTGCCTGGATTTACAGGCTTTTTCCCTGAAACTTTGATGCAAGACTCCATAAGGCCATGCTATATAAACCTGCAAAATAATCCCACAGAGCTAAACATGAAGTTCTATTATCAGCTTGAAAAGTAGCTGGGCCCCCTTTACAGTGACTTTAGCAGTCTGAGTGCTTGGATGATTGAACTGGGAAAATTATTTCCGTACCTGGCCTTTTTCCAACAGTGTATCCTGGAAATGGCCTCTTTTGAAGTACACTATGTTTCTGCTTTTAAAGACTGGTTTCCTTACAAGTGAAAGTGTTGCTTTCCTTTCATTTGTATACCTTGGACACTTCAATGGGTGCATCTCACTCTTTGCTAAGTGCAAAGTTTAATGACACAAATCTCCTTAAAAACTGCCTTAGCTTTCCAGGATTTTACTTCTCCTGCAGCTTCAACTCCTGTCCTCACCAAATAGCACTTCATTTTTAATAGTTTAAAAATTTAATTATTATTAAAATTAAAATCAAAATAATTAATTTTCACCATTTATAGTAGCCTTTAATTTTTAAAAACCCCTCCTCAGTTGTTATTTTCAGTATAAATTTTGCTAAAAGTAACCAACCCCTTGGATGCTGTGATCTCCTGAAACCTCCTCTGCCAAATTAGTCTATTATCTTTGAGTTCATCTCCATTATAAACCTATTCTTTGCCAGAATGTGACAAAAATGCTCTCTAGCTTGGTTTTAGAGTGCTTGTTCCCATCTGTGTCCCTGTGAACACATTTCATGTTGAACTCTGATTGTCTGCTTTCCTGTCAAATGACCACTAAACCCTACTTCAGCTTTCTATGCCTTCTTCAGGCCATGTTTCTAAACTCTTCTGCACCCTAAAAGCTCCAGGAATCACAAGATCAGATCCATCACAGCAATAGCCCACTCTGTAGCACTAATTTTCTATTCTTATTTGATGTGGCTGTAATAAAATTACCAATAGAAGGAACTTACTGGAATGGTTCATGGGCAGCATGGATTGGACTTGGTGGATTATAAATGAAGGAAACACAAAGTTGGGGGGGTAGGAGTGGTAGATCTAAGAGAAGTTGGGGGAGGAGTAGGAGATGAATGAACATGTTCAAATACATAGTGGGCACCTATGAAACTCATGAAGAATTAGTCACAACATTACATTTTAAAAATAAGTGGGAAAAGGATGGATAAAAGTTGGATCGAGGGGCACACAGCTAGTGGATGCAGTTACCACTAGAATAGCGGTAATAACTATGCTCTGGACAATTAGAAAATCTATAAGGAAACAGTTTTTAAAGTTTTCATCATAAAGAATTGATAAATATTTCAAGTGGTAAATATGGTAAAAGCCAATTACATGTCTGTCAATGTATATATGTATTGACTATTAAAGGGACCATCATTAATATGTAAATCTTTAAATTTTTTGTTTCAGTCAAAACAAAAGAAATAAGACATGATTGTAATAGAAATATGACCATTTTCATTTCCACAAGAGAAATTGAAAGTACAATCAACTTTTCCAAACATGATTTTTGCCTGTGGTCTTTGCATTTATCGTTCAAGCCTCTTAAAGTGAAGTCTTCACCATATTTGTAAAGTGTAATTTTCAAAGTTGAAAAGTCATGGTTCTCAGACAAGAACAAAATGGATCTACACCATTGTTTTTTTTCTTAACCATTGATTTTTCTTAGCATACTGACTAATGAGGAAGTCAGGTGTTAATTCTGATTTGAAGGTAATTTCAGAGCTAGAACCTTTATAAGTAATATAATAATGCCATTTGAGTACAATTTCATTTCAGAATTATTTACAGAACTACCCAATACACAGCAGGCCATAAAAGTTTGAGTTTCTCTGTCCTATTTAACAAAAATCTACAAGTCAAGTAAATTCACAAGTCTAGACTCTTTAATCAATAGCAATTGTACATTCCCCTGTAGACAATTCTTAGGAGGCTATTGACATTATGTAATTCTTAGAGCTTGTGCTGTGCATTTTACTAATATAATGCTAATATAAATACTAATATAAAGTCCTTTGCTTGCTTCATAGGGAAACTTCTTCTCCCTTGCCAGGAACCTTCCAGCCTGGAGCAGTTTGAAATGAGACACACAGACTCAGGTATAGCTTTAATGACTAATAGTCGTTGGATGCTCTAGCTCTCTAAGTAGTCTAAATGCTTGTTGATAGCTTCTAAAAGGTCCTGAGAACTTTTTTGCTCTTACCAAGGGTTAAAAGCTTGGCTTAGGCAATTAACACCTGTACCCTAGTGGCAGGGGATTAAGTAATGTAGCCTTTGTTCTGTCTCTGCAGGACTGTGTGGTTCTAATTTTCAGCCTGCTAGTTGAAATCACGGGAAGAAAAGGTGATTTAGTGCTTATTTCTAAGATATTTATAAGATATTCCTATGAAAGCTCTCTAAGAAAAAGGTGAAAGGGTCTTCCAAGAAAAAGGGGGATATAGGAGTATAAGAAAAGTGGAATAATGAATGCTAAGGAAAGGAGGATAAAGACAATTGTCCTCTTTGTCCTCAGGTCTTATACATCTTTCAGAATACATGACCACAGGATAAAAAGTTCATTACAAGTTTGCACATAAATTAAAATAATAAATTGCATAAGAAGTTTACAACAGAGAATGTTTATATGCACATACATTAAGAGTAATTATCTGGCTAAACATTTATCACCTGTAACCAGCTCTACAGGTTCATGGAGAGTTGAAAACCATAACTCCTGTGACCCAGGTATTAGTGAAGTTTTGAATAGATAAACCCAATCAATATTTTATCTTCTGTTCTAGCACCTATAGTAAATTGTTAGTTTTTGGTGACCTTTGATAATGGTTTTATAACCTCTTGGAATGTGCTTTGAGTAGTAGATGCCTTCTTGCTATCCCAGAAGCAATTATCTAATGATACTAAAGACTGGCAGAATTCTTAATGAAGTTTTAATTATCAGAGAGAACCTAATAGTAGTCCCATTATAAAAGAGCTTAATAATTACTAATATAATTTTAGGAATTTGTATAGAATTATTATTAAGGATTAAGAAATCATCTATTTGTCTGTATAGCTTCACTACAAGACAGGGACAACATCTTCATTGTTCTGCAGAGATCTGATCAAAAGGGTGGGCTTATACCTAATGAGTGCATACACACACACACACACACACACACACACACACACACACACACAGCATATTAATAGCAGGAATCTTTCCTAAAATGGATTTCTCCTGAGCCTTGCCTACTGGGGCAAATATATCCTAGGTTTTAATCCAAGGGGGACCCATCTCAGGAATATTGTCTGCTAATTATTAGCTTCTACCATGATGGCTACTGATAATCCCTGTCTCTTTGAGCTCCCAAATACTGCCATTTGAGTACTTCTGTTGATATTTCTGTTCATCCTATAGGCAGTACCCCCTGTCTTTGAGATGCTGACATCTGAAGATCTATGAAGAGAACATGTGTACCCCACTGTTAGCTACCATTTCCACTTCTAGCATTCTAGCATTAAATTCTGAGAAACTGCAGGAAGAACTATCTTATGATACAGAGTGCTTCTCTGTGAAGTCAGAAGCTACTCCTTGTACTAGCTGAACCAGGACTCCTTCTGTTACCTCATTCACTAACCAGCACAGAGTGAACACAAGACTAAACTTCAACCATCACCCAGCAGAACTAAACCCTGTCAAGCCAGGGTAACAACAAATAGAAATCCAAATGCTTACTCACAAAGGAGGTGGGCCAGATATCCATATAAGGATACAAGCAGTGATCTGCTTTCAGATGAAGCACACACACACACACACACACACACACACACACACACACACACACACAGAGTGAGAAAGGGGGAGAGAGAGTGTAAGCAAGAATCTTCACTTCAACTAACATAGTTTGTTGTTATCCATCTATTCACTTATTTTTTAAGAATTAAGGTTAAAATTATCTCCAGTCATGTTGTTCAGTGGTTGATACTCTCTGGTCATTGATTATCTCCTTATGACTACTGTTTCCCACTGTACAATTATTTCTATAAAGGAATGGTTTGGGGATTAGAATAAGAATAGGGGTTTACTTTGGAGGTATTCATTCCCCAAATATATCCCATGCAAAGAATGGAAGACTCTAGGTAGTGGATTTGTTCCCTTAGTTCTTTGTGTGGAAAGCTCCTACTATTGCAAAATGACTTTATAAGCAGGGCTGGGGGAAGATATATACTTAGGTATGTTTTACTTCTGGGACAAGCCTGGCCAGGCTCTAACACCCATAAGGGACACTAGTCAAGCATCCTTTGCTTGTTTTAGATTTAGGAATACACTTACAAATGAAGGCTGCCTGATGCAGCAGCAATCATGGGTTGTTATTTAGTTAATTACCCAACACTTCCCTGCAACCCATTGTTCTCTGTTCTCACTGGTTTTTAAGCCTAGAGCTTGCTATGTAGGAATGACTCTCATCTTTGGTAAAA
The DNA here is from genome assembly GCF_011064425.1 of Rattus rattus. Classification (NCBI taxonomy): domain Eukaryota; kingdom Metazoa; phylum Chordata; class Mammalia; order Rodentia; family Muridae; genus Rattus; species Rattus rattus. Next base: position 41,801,116 of record NC_046168.1, on the reverse strand, counting down.
CCTTCACTCTTGCTAATTCTTGGTTTTCTTTATTCTGTCACATCATCTGTGATGGCTTTTCTCAGTTTTCAATTTGGCTACATCTGGAATTAACTAAAATCCAAAAATAAAGGCACATCTACGAAGGACTTCTGCTTAATTTGAAGTGGGAAGATGTATTGCTAATCCAGATCTTTGAGATGGGAAGACACACCTTTAATCAAGATTTAATCTGGGATATACCTTCTTCTGGAAGCCTATATAAGAATATGGTAGAAGAAAAGATTTGCTCTTTGTCCATATGCTTTGGTTTTGCTAGCAAGTCCATTCCATCATTGACATTTGAACCTACTTCCTCAGGACTTCAATGTTTACTGAAGATCAGCTAAGACAACCAGCCTCAAAGACTGAGCAACTGCTCAATTCTTAGACTTTTCATTTATAACCAGCCATTGTTAGATTAAGCTGGACAGAATCTTATGAAGTCACTCTAATAAATCTGTGTGTGTGTATTGTGTGTGTGTGTGTGAGGAGAGAGAGAGAGAAGAGAGAGAGAAGAGAGAGAGAGAGAGAGAGAGAGAGAGAGGAATTCTACATGTTGTTATTCTAAAACCTTGCTAATCATTGTTATAACAAGTTCTCTGACCAAACTTTTTTCACATGTACTATTATTATGATTTATCTCTATTGGTATGGATTTAAAGTCTTTCAAATGAAATGCTTACATGTGCCTGATTATGTATAATCAAGGTCACATCATCAAATATGAAATGGAAAATATTGCAGTTTGTTACAACCCACTTTTTTTTCCTGTAAAAGAAAGTACATTTCATATGTTATCTGTGTAACTGAGCACCTCTCTGAGTTGTTTTGATTTTTGGATACAGTCTCTTGTTGTGTTGACTAGTCTTGAATTGGTCTGTCTTATATGGATGAGAATGGCCTTGAATTCCTTACCCTTCTGTCTCAGCCTCTTGTTCACTAACCAAGTTTTCCATGGCACTAAGAATAAAAGCCCAAATTCTGACCCATGTACTGTAGCATCCACCAGACCTACTTTCTTTTTATATATAATGGTTAACATTGGTCTCACTCTCTCTCTCTCTCTCTCTCTCTCTCTCTCTCTCTCTCTCTGTGTGTGTGTGTGTGTGTGTGTGTGTGTGGGGTTTACAAACTACTCCCTATTAATTTAATCATCTTGGTTATTAGGCTGCAGGTTTTCTTCTTTTCAGGAATAGTTTTGCACAACTAATTTAGCCCCATGTTTTCTGTGCCCTTTTATGGATGACAATTCCCCATATCAAGAACACTTATGCTATGTGTCTTCTATGCCATCATTATTTTGATGCCCTGCTGAATCTTGAGTTCTTGTGTATGGCAGACATTTGCTGGAAACATGTACAGTGAATGGAAAAGCTATGGCTGCAACTCTTTCAAAAGCATAAGTACAAAATTGTTATTATTTTTCTAAAGAATACAATTAACTTCATACACCTATGTATTTTTTAGGGGATTTGAATGTGCCAAAACGATGCTGCTTCTACTCTCTTTCTCTCACAGTTATTTAAAAAGAATATTCCTATTATATCATCCTGTTTTTCTCAAAAGGAAAGCCAGAAGGATAGTTTCATATAAATTGGTTACTTCTAAGATTTTTGGGGAGAGACAGTGAGAGAGACCTTTCTGCTGCCAATCCTACAGTTATTTGAGCCACCCCTTGTGTTGGTTAGATTTTTTTGTTTGTTTGTTTATTTGACACAAAGTAGGGCCATCTTCCACCTCTGTGAAGCAACCAAGAGCAATAGCACGTAATCCCTAACTTTGTTTTAAACATGTGTCCTCATGCTCACATTTAAGTGTAGTTCTCACTCTGATCAGGGAAATTTCTCTTTGCAACTGAAGATTCCAATACAAAAAAGCACAATGGTTCATAATGTAGAGGTGTGGAGCCAGCCTCAACTGGTACATCTATAATACAACTTCTGCACCCAAGGTTCAAACATCAATGTGGAAAAGGGGTATAAATATTGTTAGAACCTAGGAACAGGGAATTTGTTCCAGAGATATCAGAAGCTGAAACCCAACCTGACTACCTATACATCACCTGAGTAACAAGAACTTCAATAGACTTGCTAACATGTATGGGGGAAAGCTAATGAGGCCTCAACCCCAGATAAAGAACCACAGGTAACTAATGAGTGCTAAGAGTTGGAGAATTGGTCTTCCCAGGAATTAGCACAGCAATTAGTTATCAAGTACCAAATGATTAGCCCTGAGGACATATAAACATGCATACAAGTAGTAGTATATAGACTGAAAAGGCATTATTTATGCATTTGGGAGTGTACACACACACACACACACACACACACACACACGTTAAAACAAAGAAGGAAGGACAATGATTTGAGAGACAGCAATGGGAGGGTATACATGGGAGTGTTTTCAGGGAGAAAAGGGAAAAGGGAAATAGTCTAGTTATACTATAATCTCAGAACATATATTTCAAAGAGTTACTTGAGAAGAGGGAACTTTAATTGGGAAATTACCTTCAACAGATGAACGATTGATATGAAAGGGCCTAGACTAATGTTGGTGGTACTACCCATGAGTCAGCTGATGGAGAATTGCCTAGATTTATTTTAATCTTTGTATGTATAAGTGTGTTTATTTGTATATGTATGAGTGCATGCATGTGAGTAAACATGTATGCACTTCTAGAAGAGAACTTTGACATTATTTATTTATTTATTTATTTATTTATTGAGATAGTGTCTTGGTGTACTTTTCCGGCTGGCTTTGACTCATGGGCTCACCCGTCATCCAAGTCATCCAATCTCAGCCTCCTGAATAGCTGGGACTCTAGGTATATGAGCCACCATGCCCAGATCAGAACTATCTTTATGTTAACTGAATGATCCTTTCCTATGAGGAGATCTTCTTTTGGGTGGGTTTCTAGGCTTTGATATATATAATCTGTTTGCATCTCTAACATTTGTTAGTAAGAGGCCTAGATCAGAGTCAAGCCATCTTACTGGAGAGATCATGTGTGTTTTGTCTGAGAATGTCTAGTGCTCTAGGGAAATGATAATTTGAACTGAAGTATAATTAAAGAAGAAACAGGGCTGAAATGACCATTATTTGAAAGTCAGCAAGGAGATGGAAGAGAGAGAATGAAGACTAATGGTAGAATGCAATTGTGAAGTGGAGTTTCTGGCTTTGCTTGAATAATATATAAAGCTGTAATTAAGATTTAAGACGATGCTCACGAGAGATGTTCTTTTAAGTCAGAATTCAACATTTCTTGTGGTCATTAAAGACAAGGTGATCAATCTTCTTTTTCACACTCTGTGTGAAGTAGGGTAGTGGTCACTGAAACCACAGAGAAATTGCTGATACATTTAGATGAAGAAAGGGGCCTGCTAGGAGTGGGTGGAGCTGTAGGAATAGACTAGAGAATCCCATTAGCTGAACTCTAAGGCAAACCCACAAGGACTGTGAGCTTTTAGTGTGTTTAGGGAGAGAATTGACTTGGGAATTTGAACTAGGAAATTCTTTGTCTAAACATTGGCTTACATACTTTCCAACCTACAAATTGGTATTTGTTGCACATAGAATTTAGATTTGAGATCTGCACAATAAATATGATTCAGATTGAGTACAGTAAGACAACTGCATAGATCCTGGGTGGGTGGATGTCAATTCACAACCTCAAGGAGAGTTCAAAGTTCCTGAGAACCAGAGATTGGAGTTATAAGAATTAAGTACCTGCTCACTTATTTGTGTTTGTATACAAGAGTAACTGAGGCATGTAGCTAGGGACTTCAGTACAGGTTCTGACTTAGCTGGGAGGCACCTGGACACTTCACAGAGCACAACCCAGAGATTTTTATCTGAGGTTCTATTTATCTAAACCAGGAGCTCACTGATTTGACTTGTCTATGTAGGCAGCTTGCCACAGAGATTTGTGTGGAATCTGCATAAACACCCTGATCAGCTCAGGCCAAAGGCTGCTTCTTGAGCTCCTATTGGCAGTTAAAGTGACAATCATGATGGGTATTCTTAGTTGTCAACTTGACTACACGGGGAATTAACTTTTCTCAATTAAATCATTTGACGTGCTAAGACCCACTGTCTTAGTTTTTATTGATGTAACAAAACACCTTGACCAAAAAGCAAACTGGAGAGGCAGGGTTTTATTCAGTTTACACTTTCATATTGCTGTTCCTTTCAGAATGAAGTTAGGACCAGAATTTAAGCAGAGCAGGAACCTGAAGGCAGGAGTTGATGCAGAGGTCATGGAGGGGTACTGCTTACTGGATTGCTCAGGCTGCTTTATTATAGAATCTAGGACCACAAACCCAACTATGACACCACCTATAATGGGTTGGGCCCTCACCCATTGATCACTAAGAAAATCCTCTACAGCTGGATCTCATTGAGGTATTTCATCAATTGAATCTCCTTCCTCTCTCATGACTCTAGCTTGTATCAAGTTAATGTAAAACAAGCCAGTACATTCACCTTAAACCAGATCTTTTGAGGTGCAAAGATCCACCTGTAATCTGGGTCACACATTTGGCTAGCAGCCCATATAAAGGACATGACGAAGGAAAATATTGCTCTTTGCCTGCTTGCTTTTATTCTTGCCAGCAAGTTTATGCCTTCACTGGCATTAGAGCCAATGTCTTCAGGATTCTCCCATAGAATGAAGACAAGCTGAGATATCCATGAGCTGAACAACTTACTGGATCCTTGGATTTCCTATTGGTAGACAGTCATTGCTGGACCAGCTGGACTACAGTCTGTGAGCCACTCTAACAAATCATGTATGTTCATTTTACCAGTTCTGTTCCTCTAGAGAACCTTGACAAATACACTAATCTTTGTTCCTTCTGATTTCTTCCTAGTCTTCATAAGGTTTCAGCCCCCATCTCCTATTGCCCTTTACCTTTTGAATCATAGCATATTTGTTTACTTCTGACCTGGAGCTGCCTCCTATTTCTGAGTCCTTGATCTTGTATTTTTCTGGAGTTTTTACCAAGTTTCTCTGGATGTTCTTCATATGAAAAGATTTTAAGTTCATTTATGCAAGAGTTTCTTCTTTTGTGTTTTTTTAGGAGTGCACTGGCACCCTGGTTAAATCTATCTATCTATCTATCTATCTATCTATCTATCTATCTAATCTAATACATGGGACATTGTTGCTGTCTTCAGACACACCAGAAGAGGGCATCAGATACCATTATAGATGGTTGTGAGCTACTATATAGTTGCTGAGAAATGAACTCAGGACATCTAGGAAGAACAATCTCTGAGCCATCTCTCCAGCCCAGGCAAGAGTTTCTTAATGTATTTACATGTTACCCAGAAATCTTGTTAAAATACAGATTTTGTTTTAGTGGATCTTGGGTGAGCTGAGGCATCTGCATTTCTGAAAACTTTTGGTCTGTGGTCAACCTTCTGAGTGGCAATATCCTAGATTACAAATTATTTAAAAACATAGGAATCCACAGAAATGTCCTTTTTTAAAAGAAATAAAGAACTAGTGGATGGAGAGAGTTTCCAAGATTTGACTTGGAATTTCACCTATGAAATCAGGGAACACCTGGGGATCCTAGGACAAACTCCCCCCCTTTTTCCTCTTCCCACATTTCCTTTCTCTATCATAAACATTAACTGTAAACAAGGGCTTAGATATTGTGGCGGTATAGATGAAGTCCTGAGTGGGAACGTATTATTGACATGAGCATCATCATGACCCAAATACCCCAGGCCCACAGGAATCAGAGTCAGGCTCAGAGGAATGGCAAAGCCTTCCCCTGGTCTGAGATGGATGCTGAATAATATTTAACCTTAGCTATAACCAGGATATGCAGAAAGTATCAACAGCAGCCTTCCCTTCCTGGATGCTAATATTGTGTGCAGGAACTATGAATCACAGCTTGTTCCTTCCAGAAGACTGCCACATGAGACTGCACTCATATAAACATTTCTTCCTAGCATTATTTAGCCTGCCCCTTCCTTTTTCGTGTTCTATATAACAGCTTCTGGGCTAGTGATGGGGGCTAGTGTACATGTCTCTTTTCAGCTTTAGGTCCCCATGGAGCAGACCCATGTAGACCCTGTGCATGCTTCGAGTCTCTTTGAAGATGTATGTGCATTGTGTGTGATGCAGTGTTTAAAAGGTCTTGTTTTCGTGGTGAACTCCATCTCCTCTGCTTTTACATGCTTTCTGCCATGCTGTATATAGTGACCAAGGTGAGCTTCTGGGCTGATGCTGTTGGCATGTCTCCAATAGACCCATGGTCCACCCATGGTCCTAGGTTTTAATATGTTTGTTTGTTATTTCTTCATCTCTCCTTGCTCCAGTTAGGTTCATTCCTAAGCCTTGCAGGTCATGGCAGAATGTCCTGGATCAGATTAGTCTCTGCTCCTTATCTCTGTTTCTTGTTGGCTGAAGATGTCAATCACTCTCTTTCCCTTCATCTCCATTTTTACTTTTTTTTCTCCCAATTGGAGATGTGATACAGTGGACATATGTTTGTTAGTTATTGAATTGTCAGACTCAGGCTTTCACACTTAGCAGGTGTTTAACTTGAGTGTCTTGAATAACCTCTGTGTCCCTTAGCTGTCAGGGAAGTGTGCTAATGGTTCCTAGGTCACAGGATCAAATGAGCTGATAAAATAGAGTAAGCTTGTGAATTATCTCTTCTTCTGTGCTATTTTTCAGTCATCTCTTCAGAAAATACTCACTAGGCAATTGTGGATCACATGAATGGAGTAGCCAGGCATCATGATCCATGTTACATTGTGTGAAAGACTGCTTCTGCACTGGTTTCATTCTTGAACTCTGTAGCTAGGCTTGGAAAGAAGATTTGCCTCACACACAGTGTAGGTTCAGTCAGACATCCATAGCACAAGAACAGGACAAACCTACCCAAGGCCTCTAGCTTCATGTGCTTCAGATCCTTGGCTCTCTGAGCAATTTAAGAGGTTGTGTCATTTGATGCACATTCCCAGCAGCTGTGCTGCTTAATGTTTGTCAATTTGATATAAACTGTAGTCACCTGGAAAGAGGAAACCTCAGTGGAGTAATTGCTGACATTAGATTGATTATTGACCATGTTTGTGGACATTTTCTTGATTGTTGATTGATGTGGAAGGGTCCATCCCACTGTGGGTGGTGTTTTCCCTGGTTAGGTGTGCCTAGGATACAAAAGAAAGGTAGTTGAGCAAGCAAGGGGAAGCATTGGAGTAAGCAGCATTCCTCCATGAACTCTGCTTTAGCTTCTCCCTTTGGGTTTCAAGACTTGAGCTCTTGCCCTGACTGTATCCCATTAGTTTTGGCCAGTGGTGGTTGGTTTTTTGTTTTCTGATTTTGGTCTTTGGTTTGTTTTTCTCACAGCAACTAAATGCAAGCTAGGACAATGGGTAACACCTGTGATTACAGATCATGACTGTTGTGCTGCCTTAGATATACAGTACTAAATTTGTGGTTTATCAAACCGTTGATACCATTCACCCTTTACTTACTTGCCAAGTGAAGGATGTTAGAAGGCCAACAAATGTTCTCAGACCACACCACCAATACCATGATTTTTTGTGCACAAATTTTATTAAATATACTGATGCTTGGTTATACATGAACACTCTATATGATCATTTTTTGTACCTCTAACCATTTTTCCTATACCTTAGATAGTTGTTTTTTTAAAAAAAAATACTGCTAAGTTCTGTTCTGGTGAAGTGAATTTGAGACATGTGATGATCTCTTCCCTCTTAGATTTGGCCACTTTAAAGAGAAGAAGATCAGCTTGCAAACCTGGTAATGTTTGGGATACAGTGTAGTGAGTGAAATAAGCCCAACTCATCAATAGTGTTAATGAGTTTCATTTCACTTTGATACTCCATATCTGTATATTTCTTGAGAAAATTGTATCAATATGGTTGTCCATATTTCCCTCCAGAGTCACTATGAGGTGTGACTATGTGACTATGAGAGAGCGGTTGCTTTGGTGCCTTAAAACCCCAAATATTTTTGGGTAGACCAATGGGACTAGTTCACTGCTCTTTAAGAAAATTGAGTTTCTTTTTTTTTCTTTTTTTAAAAAAGGTTTATTTATTTATTTATTATATATAAGTATACTGTAGCTATCTTCAGACACACCAGAAGAGGGCATCAGATGTCATTACAGATGGTTGTGAGCCACCAGAAAATTGAGTTTCATAATGTTTGACAAGTTGCAAATTCTCCTTGTGCAAATGGAAATAGCTAGACTACTTGTCCATTCCAAGAAGGTCATTATCAATGTTATCTTGAATGGTTTTCTATTTTCCATCATTACTGTTCTGGCTTTTAAATTATAAACATTTGTAACCTAATTGTTAAAATCTTTTACCAATTAAAAAATTGAAGGGTTGAGTGTTAACAATAAGTTTGTATTTACGAGATAACCTAACATCTTATGCAGAAATTAATGCATATTATAATTCAAATAAGGATCACTCATAAACCTAATGGTAAAGAACTCCTCTCAGTAATTCTTATAAACTCCATAATTGGTGCTTTTTACTTTCATTACTGAAGAAATTTGCCATGTGAACTTAGCAATGTGTGGGGCTAGGAACGGTGGCTTGTATTTGATCCAGTTATGTGGTATTGCATAAAAGTGGTATGCTAGATACACAGAAAATGTTACTGATGGAATTGTGACTCCCACACCCTGGCAAAGATTTTGCAACCCAGTACTTGTGAATCTGCCCTCTATTTTGATGCAGATAATATAATTTTCAGATAGTAAAATTCTAGTGAGTAGACATTTTTATTATTGAATCAGAAGCATGTCCTAAGTGCACATATGTTAAAGTCATGGTCCTCACTGCAGTGTTGCTGAAGGGGTGGAACCTGGGGCTTGATCATGTTAACCTTGTCGTGTATTAACCTATTGAATGGTTTGTGTTGTAATGAGATATTAAGAGATGGGATATAATCAGATGAAGCAGTGTGACTGAATGCTATATTTTGTCCTCTCTTTTGTGATTGCTAGTCTTGCCTTTCAACTTCTCTACATCTGGAATCAACTAAAATCTAAACTGTAGAGCAACACATTCACTTTCACTTGATTCATTGAAGCTACCAATTTGAATCTTTATGACACTATCAGTGGACACTTTACCTCAGAAAGGAAGTTATTTTTAGTTTTTTCTCAGTGTGTGCTTGAGAACACTACACATTGCATTGCTTTTATATCTTAAGTTTATCAACAGAAAATATCTACAAGTTTGTAGCAAAACTGTTTCTCTTTACAAAGGAAGACTCATCACTGATCACCTTTTACAATTCACACTGACTAAAGTTACAGGCTGACTGAAGTGTGTGGCATACACTGAAGCTCATCAAATATTGCATTTCTTTTTTATGCTTCCTAGACTCCTCTCAGTTGTATGCCTCTTTGATCTTCAGAGGCACCAACTGCATTTTCTTGTGGTTCAGGCAGAAACAAAAACACATGCAGGTTTCTAGAGAAGTTACCACACCACTCAGACCGTATGGTTGCAGGATGATGGGTCCCTTGTTCTAGATGCCATAGTGCCTATGTGAAACTTGTAAACTCATGAGTCACACACAATGTGAGTGAGAAATAAGTTGTTTTAGACCACAGGAACTTTGGACTAACTTGTTTTGACAGTATAACCTTGTTTGCACTCAGTGATTATACATGTTCTCTAAACAAAGCAAAACAGGAGAAAATGTCATATCATGAATGGTTGTCTAGTTTACTCTTCTCTTAGTGGCAAGAGTTTGAGAATGTGCCTCACCCCCTATTTTACATGCAGATCTTGTGCTGAAATAGGTTAGCCATTTCTTTAATGACATGGCAGGATTTGGGTTGTGCTGTCCCAAAAATATGGAAAATTGACAATAAGAAAACTGCAGATCATAAGCAGGCCATTCTCTGACCTCCTTATCTTCTGTTCTTCCCTCAAGTAGACCATAAAACCTATAGATTATTCCTTAGCCTCTTTCTGAAGTAGTTCTGAATATCTTACAGGAGAGGGACCTCTCTGTATCTGAAGGAGAAGAATATGATTATCTTCAGAGTTACAGAGCCACCAATAGCAATCTGCAACAGTGGGCCCTGAGAAGTTTTCTGTTCTTTAGCTCCATCTTGCCATGTCCCCTTTGCTATCACTCTCTGACAACTGTCTCCTTATGCTACGCAAAGATACACATTGCATGGTTCTCCCTGAAGACCCCACATCACATAGTGCTTGTATTAATCTGCCTTCTATTATAAGGATATTCTATGAACCTGGCAATCTTTTTCTTGAAAGTCTTCCTAAAACATGTAAGCAAATAATCTTTAACCCCTTAGTGACTTGATCTAGGAGCCTGTGGTATTTATGTAGGAGACTAGCTACTGTTCTGCTTCCTCTGTTTCCTCCCTCAGTGTTTTTGGGTGCATCTGTACACCAGACTGGAATGATGAAGCAGACTCCAGAAAAGGTGGGGTTTGCAGGATCCTAGTCAGGTAGGGAGCGAGTGCTGGGGCAGTGAGGGCTTCTCTGAGGATTTTATCATTATAGCTTTTTTTAGATGATAGTCAATGAAACATCTCTCTTAACTAATCTTCAGTGAAACAGTTGTATGCTACACTTTATTCTGAGTGACCAAAGGGAATATAGGAACATTGAAGAGTGGGAAGTGATTTTTCAGGGTGAATGGGTGAACTTAAAATAACTGGCTGAAGCTTAACTTACTGGGAATTCTTCATTTGTATGGAGAGGCATTTCAGGAACTCCAGGTTACTGGGCATGTTTTTATTGATGAAGATGAAACTAAACTTATAGGGTTTGCAAAGGGCAATGTGACTTTCCTTAGATAGAGGGTCAGTCTACCCAGAAAAGAAGGGAATGTCCTGCTGGAAAAAGAAGTTCTGCCTTTTGTGCCAAACTCAGAAGAACTATCCAGACATGGTAGGCTTCAACCTAAAGTTTCCCAACAGGAGGCTGGAAAACAGATGGAATGACAACCTCTGCACCTTCCCATGAGACATATCCACTTCTATTCACTTTTCTTTCTTTGGTTATAAGACATAGGCTTAAATAAACATCCCACTAAAAGAAAAAAGCCAAACACAGAAGAAGAAATGTTATATGATTTTACTATATCAAAGACTGGAAATAGGCAAATTCCCAGAGGCAGTAGAATAATAGCAAGCAGAATGCAAAGGGGAGACAGTAAGGAGCTTAGCAGATAAGAACTTCTGTATGACAGATTTGGAAGCAGAGAAGGGAGATGATGGGGATGAGTCATGATGGTCTTAATGACACTGCATTGTACACTTAAACGTCAAGATGGTAACTTTTATGTAATACGAGTTTTCACAAAATAATAAACAATGAGGACAGAAACAAAAGGAAGCCCTTCTAAAGAGTCTGGAAGTAGACAGTTTAATAAAGGCCTAAGTGCTCAGAAGGCACTTACTCAGACTTGCTAGATTCCAAACAGCTTGAGGACAGGAACTTTAATTTGTGACCACAGGCCCCACTGAGCATGTTATAGTTTCTTGACTGCAATTAGGACTTAGTGAATCCTAGTGGAATTGAGTTCAGTGATGGCCTACAGGATTTCTCAGTTTAATGCATCCTTTGAGAAAGCAAACAAGTGGACTTTCTGATCCAATTATAAGGAATGCTTTTAAAGGCTGCTTTGTGGAAGAGTTTGTGGGGATTGCCAAGGTTTGACTGGTGCTTAAAAAGCTTGGGGTAAAGCCAGGAAAAGCAGGGAGACAGCAGAGACAGGTTGAAGGGAGAATGACAGAAATTCAGTGTGAACAGTGGCTCTGGCAGGAGGATGCCCGTGAGTTAATGGCACAAAGATATTGGCTGTGAAAATGTGTGTTGTTTGACAGAAGCCAAAGGACATGGGAAGAGGCTTGATTGTAATTGATTATAAAGAATTTCTGCTGTATAGCAGGAGAAAACAAGGGAAAGCACTTTCCATGGACAACATTCCTCTCACCACAGAATATCAAGTGGCAGCAGCAGGCAATCTCTAAAGTAGCTAGACTTTTCTGAAATGTACGGAGTGAGGCCCTTCCAGAACGTTCTTTTTCACTCAAATGATACTGCTATAATCAAGAAACCATCCCTCTTCCCATCCTCTGGAGAAGACTGTAACATCTACATTTTGCAATGCAGACTGTTAGCATTTTGTCTAAGCTCCACCCCACAGTTACCTGGCAATAGTCAGGTGTGCCTGGCTCACCATAAAAGGGGCTGCTTGCCTTCTCCTCTCTCTCTTGCTCTTTTCTTCCTGCTTCCACTCTCCACTTTGTCCACTTGTCCCTTCCTCCCTCTATCCCCATACCCCTTGTGTTCTATCTTCACATGCTCATGGCTGGTCTCTACTCTTCTCCTTCTCTACTGTCTTTCTCTTCCTCTACTACCCTCTTGACTCCCATCCCCATGGACTGAATAAACTCTAATCTATACTGTACCTTTGTGTGGCTGTTCCCTCAGGGGGAAGTGATGCCTTAGCATGGACCTGCTGAGGCACCCCCATCCTGCACACCTCACCACAATCTATAACAACATATCCCCTTCTCTCTTTATCTTTTTATAAACACATGACAGACAAAACATTGTTTTATACCTTGAATTTAAGCAAATATGTTCCATTTTTAGATTAATTGATCATTTATTACAAGCAGAATATGTATATTCTATTAAAGTTAATCAGTGGTGCCATCAAAATGGCTTGACTGGTAAAAATGCTTGTGTAAAGCCTGGTGATCATTTAATTGGGGCTGGCTTACAGGTTCAGAGGTTCAATCCATTATCATCAAGGCAGGAGCATAGCAGCATCCAGGCAGGCATGGTGCAGAAGGAGCTGAGTTCTACATCTTCACCTGAAGGAAGCCAGGTATAGACTGAGCATCCTCAGGCAGCTAGGAGGAGGGTCTTCAATCCCACCCCCACAGTGTCACACTTCCTCCAACAAAGCCACACCTTCTAATAGTGCCACTTCCTGGGCTAAACATATGCAAACCATCACACCCCACTCCTGGTACCAACTTCTGTCTTAGGGTTTTATTGCTGTGAAAAGACACCATGATCAATGCAAGTTTTATAAAGGATTAAATTTAATTGGGGCTGGCTTACAGGTCCACAGGTTCAATCCATTATTATCAAGGTGGAAGGATGGCAGCATCTAGGCAGGCAGAACTGAGAGTTCTACATCTTTATCTGAAGGCTGCTAGTGGAAAACTGATTTCCAGGCAACTAGGATGAGGGTATTAAACCCACATTCACAGTGACACATTTCCTCCAACAAGGCTATACCTTCTAATAGTGCCACTCCCTGGGCCAAGCATATGTAAACCATCACACACATTAAAGGTATGGAAGTCGTACATGACCATAAAATAATAGGAAACACTCTGTATAGAAAGTCACTGATTTGAAGTCACATGTGAGTCACTCATATTCCTAATATGTTGATGGCCTTCTAGTTCATCATCCTTTGTTAAGTCGATCTCCTAAGGGATCAACATCTTTTGTAGAACTAAAAAATTAATAGTTCCCTTCATCTTCTGTTCATTGAATTGAAGACTCATTAGAAATTGAATTAATTTTTTCCAATGTAGAATATGTCTACTATTTATGAGCGTTTGAAGATCTAAAGCTGGAAGAAAGTTAAAGGAGCTATAGAATTCTCATGTAAATCATGGCTCATATAACTACATGCCCTTAGCTCTATGTATTGCAGTGGATAAGGAAGAAAGAGTGGCCTCTCCTTCTGAATGTTTTTTAATCATTGTTCTATGGGGTGAAAAAATACATTACATATTTGTGCTTCAGTTAAATTATGTTAATGCTTTAGCATATTGTTTTGTTTGCTTGGTTGTCTCTGAGTATCTGACCTGTGACTGCTATGCCACCCTCTGTCGTGGACATGCTCCCCCGCTTTAAATCATGGCGGTTGAATTGGATTTCTAGGCTTCCTAGGAACTCTGTGTTCCCTGGAGTTCACAAGAATCATGTGGGGGTGGGGCAAGGGGGCTTAGATGGCTCCAAGTCAGCTAAGTTTTCAGTGAAAAAATCATCTGTGTTTGGCAACATATAAAAACCAATAACGGATACATTCCCAGTTCTTTTATCTTTCTTTCTTCTGTTTAATTCCAACATAGGTGGCTTCCAACATACAATCCTGTCCTTAATTTTTTATCATTAGTTTTATTTTAAGTGTATGGGTGTTATGCCTGCATGTATGTCTGTGGACCACATGCATGCATTTATGCTAAAGGAGGTTAGAAGAGGACATCAAATCCTGCATCTTCTATCCATTAAAGTGAGGAATCATTAGAAATTCAATTAATTTTTCTAATGTCTACTGTTAAAGGAAGGAGTTTGAAGATCTAAAGATTCTGTGGAAGTAGAGTTAGAGATGGTTATAAGGTACCACGTGGGTTTTGGAAAGAGAGGGTGATGGGAATTCGGGATTTAAAACTTGGGTTCTCTGAAAGAGCAACCAGTGCTTTAACTACCAAGCTATATCACCAGACTCAAGTGTTCTATATTTTAAAAAATGAAATTGATCACTGATAATCAGATATACATTTATGTTTAATAGCTTGAAAAGTATACTACCAACCTGTCCAGTACTTACTAAATGCTTTCTTTTTCTCAACAGCTTAGCATTTATGTCTGGTTCTTTTTAACAGTTTTTTTTTAATTGCCTAACTCATATCCTTTGAACTTGAAAAGAACAGATAAACAAAAGAACTTGAATTGGCAGCAGACCAAGGTATGCTTTTCTTCCTGTCCTTTAGCTAAACTGTCTGATATCAAGGGAGCTGGCACTTGATGAGCTGATTTAAGGCTGTCAAGGGGGCAGGAAGCCAGGATGATGTTTGCACATCACACAAACAGGTAAACCCACTCATGATCTGTGTGCAGATGGTGCCTTGCAGCTTCCTTGATGTATCTGATCCCTTTGCTTTTCATGAGCTAACATCTGAAGGCTGTTAGAACACCAGCTCAGATGGCAAGGGGAAGACCATTAAAGTAAGTAGGTTCGGAGATGTGTGGGGATGTTTATGGCTGCTGCATTTGTTACTGAGGCTGCTACTTTTAAAACACACCAATGCAGCTTATCTGGTGCATACCTCAGGGTGACATTTTTGCTGTGTCACCATCTCCATTTACCTTTTCTCTTTTTGGTTACTTCCTTACATGGCACATTTCTTTCTTCTTTCTTCTGATAGGATTCACTCAACTAGACTAGCAATGCATTTTATTTACCACAACTGCTAATCTCTAGAGGTTCTAGGAAGTTTTCCATCCGGAATCCCAGAGTGAGAACCATCAAGTCATGCTCAGAATGACTCAGGCTAAAAGGCACTGCTAAGGGACTTACAAGGCAAGTATTAGGGACACACGTGCTCTTGATGTATCATGTATCTCACATCTTGATATGAGACAGATGTTTTGTGTCCTCCAATGTCTTTATTCTCTAAGATAGAACATGGGAAGGCTAGAATTGGTTAAATTGGCATGAAGCCACAGGGGACCAAATATGCAAAGTATATTGAAAGGACAAATGCCTTTTAAGTTTAGTAATACTATTTTTTTGAGAATTCATCTTTGAGGCTGTGAAACAAATATACACAAAAGGGTATTCATTGCTATGTTATTTTTAAGAATTTGGGTAATAAAACATTACTCACTAGTAACATGGTTAGCATGGGTAGGGCACTGGCTTCAAACAACAATGACAACAGGAAAACCCATAGATTGAGAGGCAGTCAATGGGGATTGGATTGCATCTAAATTACAGAACATTATATAGATGAATAAAAGAAAGAGCTCACTGAACCCCAGTGAACATTATTGTTGGGGGGAGGGAGGAAATGGGGATAGGATGGGGATGAGAAGCCATATAGAAGGGGAGGGGGAGGGGCTAGGGGGATGTTGGCCCGGAAACCGGGAAGGGGAATAACAATCGAAATGTAAATAAGAAATATTCAAGTTAATAAAGAGAAAAAAAAAAGAGCTCAGTGATAGATATGAAAAGATGATCAAGATCCATTGTCAGACTAGAAAAAAATCTTCCAGTGTTCATGTGTGTGTGTGTGTGTGTGTGTGTGTGTGTGTGTGTTCTGGAGTGCACAGAAAGAATACAGGAAAGTGATTCAATATCTAATTAAGAAGCACAATCATTTACCAAAACTCTGTCAGGCTGGATCTTATAGGTTAACATGGATTGCCAACTTGAAAGGCTCCAGAATCACCTATAAGGCAAATCTCTGGGAATACTTATGAGGTAACATTAAGATAAAGTTAGATTTGTAGAAAGACCCACTATAACTGTGGGCTGGCACCTTCCTATGGATGTCTGTCTTAGACTGAATAAGAAAGTGAAAATGGAGCTGAATACCAAGCTTGATCTCAATCTGTTTCCCTATGACCAGTGTAATGTGACCAGTTGCCTCAATCACTTCCCCATGATGGACTGTGGAACAAAATAATTCCCATTATGCTGTTTATTGTTAGGTATTTTAACACAGCAGCAGCAACAACAAGAAGAAATAACTATTACAGATAGTAAGAACTGAAAGTACAAGCAAGCATCCAAATGATTTTTGACTTTGTTTTTACTATTCTTTGACCATTCCTTTTCTTCTCTGGGATCATCTTGCCCAACCATATGGTTTGATTGCTCACTATAGGAAATTCCCCAGAGACTCACTAATTTCATTGGAAGGTATAATGAGTTTATGATGAAAATTCTTTGAATATCTTGGTTTCAAAATCTTTATTTTGATGATTCCACCAATCTTGGGCTGTTGGATTATGACCCTTCTTTATTTTTATGAAGCTCCTACATTGAGAAACCAGTCTTAAACCATATTTTAAATCCTCAGTAAAATTTTACTTTATTATATACTAAGACAGTACATGTTTTGTGGTGTGATGTTTACTAGAAAGGTAGTAATTAACTCACATTGTCATCCTTGTGATATAGTAGTGAGTGGTTATTTTGAGGCTTTGTATGTATGTAGTGTTCAAGATAGGTGATGGAAGAGACACGAGAAGAGGGATAATTTCTTTTACATTTTTCTTCATGGGGAATTATTTTTATATTCTAGAATCAAGCAATTATATTACCTATTAAAATTAAGTGAAGTTAAATATAAATGTAAAACAAATTAAGAGTTAATGATTAAATCTTAAAATTTCTTTAAATTTTACTAAATTTTGATATGTGTGGATCTATTATAATCTTTTGTTGTACAGTGAGAGAATAGTTTCCAAAACAGGAGTAATATTGCAGGTTGCAGCTCAAGTTTTCATACTGACTACATATGGAGCACTTTTCATCTACCCAGATCCTGGGTACTTGTAGTGCTGATTTTGATTCATATTTTTCAGAGCTAAAATGCAAAATAGAGCCTAGCACTATTTTGGCATCATTTTCAATATTGTGAATTTTAACATGAACTTGTAATTCTAATTGGAAAGATAATTACATTCAAACTATTCTGCTCTGCCCTTTAGCATGATTTTCATTGAGAATTCTCTATTCTTGGAAGATAATAATGATTGTGAATCGTGATTGTCAGGAATATCCAGGATAGCTCAGCAAGAATTGCGTGTAATTTGTGAAGACCCAGAGATATCCTTGGGTCTCAGTGGGATCATGTTTTAAAGAATTAAGGACTAACAAAAAGGAAATTGGTAAAAGGACAGAGAAACTTGCAAAAATATGGAGAATGGCAACCAAGTCTAGCAGGTTTTGACAGGAGTGTAGTTTCTTTCTCCCTTTTATAGTTTTTACACACAGACACACAGATACAGACACACACACAGGAAGAATGAGGGGGGCATTCATGAAGGACGAGACTGGGGGAGGGGAAGGGATATATGAGGGATGGGGAGTGGAAGACAAGGAAGGAAGAGGGGAACAAAGTCAGGGGGGTGGAGAGAGGGGGAAAGGGGACAGGGAGAGGGAGAAGAGGGAGAAGGAGCAGAAGAGGGAGTGGGATCAGCCTATGTGGCTATGCTACTACTATGCTAACAAGTATGAGATAGTAACCCTGTGTGTCTTACATTTTGCAGTATAAGGGCTGAGACAGAGATGGGGTTCAGATAACAATTTAGATTCCATAAAAAAGCAAACAAAACAGTTTTAGTATTTTTTACTTTACTAAATGAAATTAGAAAGAAATGATGGATTTTCAAGGTATTACTGCCTAACTGTACATTTACATAAAAATACCTTTTGAATGACATTTACAGTTTTTTCTCCATCTTTATTAAATTGGGTATTTCTTATTTACATTCAGTTGTTATTCCCTTTCCCGGTTTCCAGGCCAACATCCCCCTAACCCCTCCTCCTCCCATTCTATATGGCTTCTCATCCCCATCCTATCCCTGTTTATCTCTGAACTCCTTTTTTTAATAGGGTTATTTGTCTCCCTGTGGTCTAACTTCTTGAGTTCTTTGTATATTTTGGATATAAGTCATGTACCTCTTGTAGGATTCGTTAAGATCTTTTCCCAATCTGTTGGTTGCCATTTTGTCCTAACCACAGTGTCCTTTGCCTTACAGAAGCTTTGCAGTTTTATGAGATCCCATTTGTCGATTCTTGATCTTAGAGCGTAAGCCATTGGTGTTTTGTTCAGGAAACTTTTTCTGGTGCCCATGTGTTCGAGATGCTGCCCTAGTTTTTCTTCTATTAGTTTGAGTGTATCTGGTTTGATGTGGAGGTCCTTGATCCACTTGGACTTAAGCTTTGTACAGGGTGATAAGCATGGATCGATCTGCATTCTTCGACATGTTGACCTCCAGTTGAACCAGCACCACTTGCTGAAAATGCTATCTTTTTTCCATTGGATGGTTTTGGCTCCTTTGTCAAAAATCAAGTGACCATAGGTGTGTGGGTTCATTTTTGTGTCTTCAATTCTATTCCACTGGTCTATCTGCCTGTCCCTGTACCAATACCATAAAGTTTTTATCACTATTGCTCTGTAATAATGCCTGAGTTCAGCGATAGTAATTCCCCCAAAACTCCTTTTATTGTTGAGCATAGTTTTAGCTATCCTGGGTTTTTTGGTATTCCAGATAAATTTGCAAATTGCTCTGTCTAACTCTCTGAAGAATGGGATTTGAATTTTGATGGGGATTGTACTGAATCTGTAGATTGCTTTTGGTAAAATGGCCATTTTTACTATATTAATCCTGCCAATCCATGAGCATGGGAGATCTTTCCATTTTCTGAGATCTTCTTCAATTTCTTTCTTCAGAGGCTTGAAGTTCTTATCATATAGATCGTTCACTTGCTTGGTTAAAGGCACACCAATATATTTTATATTATTTGGGACTATTATGAAGGGTGTCATTTCCCTTATTTCTTTCCCAGCTTGTTTCTCTTTTGTGTAGAGTAAGGCTACTGATTTATTTGAGTTAATTTTATACCGAGCCACTTTGCTGAAGGTGGTTATGAGGTTTAATATTTCTATGGTGCAATTTTTGGGATCATGTAAATATACTATCATATCATCTGCAAATAGTGATAATTTGACTTTTCCCTTTCCAATCTGTATCCCTTTGATCTTTTGTTGTCTGATTCTCTGGGTAGGACTTCGAGAAGTATATTGAATAAGTAAGGAGAGTGTGGGTAGCCTTGTCTACTCCCTGATTTTAGTGGGATTGCTTCAAGTTTCGTTCCATTTAGTTTAATGTTAGCTACTGGTTTGCTCTATATGGCCTTTAATATGTTTAGTTATGGACCTTGAATTCCTATTCTTTCCAGGACTTTTATCATGAAGGGGTGTTGAATTTTGTCAGGTGCTTTCTCAGCATCTAATGAAATGATCATGTGGTTTTTATGTTTCTGTTTGTTTATATAGTGGATTATGTTGATTCTTTTCTGTATATTAAACCATCCCTACATACTTGGGATGAAACCCACTTGATCATGATGGATGATTATTTTGATGTGCTGTTGGATTGCATTTGCAGGAATTTTATTGAGTATTCTCACGTCTATAATCATGAGAGAAACTGATCTGAAGTTCTCTTTCTTTTTTAGGTCTTTGTGTGGCTTAGGTATAAGAGTAATTGTGGCTTCATAGAAGGAATTTGGTAGCACTCCATCTGTTTCAAATTTGTGAAATACTTTGGATAGTATTGGTATGAGGTCTTCTATGTAGGTCTGATAGAATTCTGCAGTCAACCCATCTGGACCTGGGTTCTTTTTGGTTGGGAGACATTAGATAACTGCTTCTATTTCTTTAGGAATTATGGGGTTGTTTAAATGGTTTATTTGTTCCTTTTTTAACTTTGGTACCTGTTATCTGTCTAGGAAGTTGTCCATTTCCTGCAGATTTTCAAGTTTTGTTGAATATAGGCTTTTGTAGTAGGAACTGATGATTTTTTGAATTTCTTCTGGCTCTGTTGTTATGTGTCCCTTTTCATTTCTGATTTTGTTAATTTGGACACACTCTCTGTGTCCTCTGGTTAGTCTGGCTAAGGGATTATCTATCATGTCGATTTTCTCAAAGAACTAGCTTTTGGTTCTGTTGACATTTTGTATAGACCTTTTTGTTTCTACTTGGTTGATTTCAGCTCTGTGTTTGATTATTTCCTGCCTTCTACTCCTCCTGGGTGCATTTGCTTCTTTTTGTTCTAGAGCTTTTATGTGTGCTGTCAAGCTGCTGACATATGCTCTTTCCTGTTTCTTTCTGCAGGCACTCAGAGCTATGAGTTTTCCTCTTAGCACAGCTTTCATTGTGTTCTATAAGTTTGGGTATGTTGTACCTTCATTTTCATTACATTCTAAGAAGTCTATAATTTCTTTCTTTATTTCTTCCTTGACCAGGTTATCATTGAGTAGAGCATTGATCAGCTTCCACGTATATGTGGGCATTCTTTCCTTATTGTTATTGAAGAACAGCTTTAGCCCATGGTGTTCTGATAGGACGCATGGAATGATTTCTATCTTTCTGTATCTGTTGAGGCCTGTTTTATGCCCTATTATATGTTCAATTTTTCGAGAAAGTACCATGAGGTGGTGAGAAGAATGTATATCCTTTTGCTTTAGGATAGAATATTCTATAAATATCTGTTAAGTCCATTTGGTTCAAGACTTCTCTTAGTCTGTCTATGTCTCTGTTTAATGTCTGTTACCATGACCTGTCCACTGATGAGAGTGGGGTGTTGAAATCATCTACTATGATTGTGTGAGGTGCAATGTGTGTTTTGAGCTTTAGTAAGTTTTCTTTTATGTACATAAATGCCCTTGTATTTGGAGCATAAATACTTAGGATTAAGAGTGCATCTTGGTGGATTTTTCCTTTCATGAATATTAAGTGTTTTTCCTTATCTTTTTTAATGACTTTTTGTCAAAAATTTATTTTATTCGATATTAGAATGGCTACTCTAGCTTCCTTCTTCTGACCATTTGCTTGGAAACTTGCTTTCCAGCCTTTCACTCTGTGGTAATATCTGTCTTTGTCTCTGAGGTGTGTTCCTGTAGGCAGCAAAATGTTGGGTCCTCAATGCGTATGCAATTTGTTAATCTGTGTCTTTTTATTGGAGAATTCAGTCCATTGATGTTGAGAGATATTAAGGAATAGTGATTGTTGCTTCCTGTTATATTTTGTATTTGGATGCGAGATTATGTTTGTGTCCTTGTCTTCTCTTTCTTTTGTTGCAAAACAGTTAGTTTCATTCTTTTTCTAGGGTGCAGCTTGCCTCCTTGTGTTGGGCTTTACCATTTATTGTCCTTTGTAGTTCTGGATTTGTAGAATGATATTATGTAAATTTGGTTTTTTCATGGAATATCTTTGTTTCTCCATCTATGTTAATTGAGAGTTTTGCTGGATACAAGAGCCTGGGCTGGCATTTGTGTTCTCTTAGGCTCTGTATGATATCTGTCCAAGATCTTCTGTCCTTCACACCATCTGGTTAGAAGTCTGGTGTAATTCTGATAGCTCTGCCTTTATATGTTACTTGACTTTTTCCCTTACTGCTTTTAATATTCTTTCCTTTTTTGTGCATTTGGTGTTTTGACTATTATGTGACGGGAAGATTTTCTTTTCTCGTCCATTCTATTTAGAATTCTGTAGGCTTTTTGTATTTTTATGGGCATCTCTTTCTTTAGGTTAGGAAAGCTTTCTTCTCTGATTTTGTTGAAGATACTTACTGGCCCTTTGAGTTGGGAGTCTTCACTCTCTTCTATACCTATTATACTTAGGTTGATCTTCTCATTTTGTCTTGGATTTGGTATATGTTTTGGGACAGTAGCTTTTTCCGTTTTATATTATCTTTGACAGTTGTGTCAATGATTTCTATGGAACCTTATGCTCCTGAGATTCTCTCTTCTATCTCTTCTATCTCTTGTATTCTGTTGATGATCCTTGTATCTATGGCTCCTTGACTCTACCTTTGGTTTTCTATATCCATAGTTGTCTCCTTTTGTGGTTTCTTATTTTTTTCCTTATTATATACTCCATTTCTCTTTTTCAATCTTTACTAACTTGAGTATTTCTTATTTACATTTCGATTGTTATTCCCTTTCCCGGTTTCCAGGTCAACATCCCCTCCCCTCCCTTTCTATATTCATGTTCCCCTCACCATCCTCCCCCCATTACCGCCCTCCACACAACAATCACGTTCACTCGGGGTTCAGTCTTGACAGGACCAAGGGCTTCCCCTTCCACTGGTGCACTTACTAGGCTATTCATTGCTACCTATGAGGTTGGAGCCCAGGGTCAGTCCATGTATATTTTTTGGGTAGTGACTTAGTCCCTGGAAGCTCTGGTTGGTGGCATTGTTGTTCATATGTGGTCTTGAGCCCCTTCAAGCTCTTCTAGTCCTTTCTTTGATTCCTTCAACGGGGGTCCCGTTCTCAGGTCAGTGGTTTGCTGCTGGCATTAACCTATGTATTCGCTGTATTCTGACTGTGTCTCTCAGGAGAGATCTACATCCAGGTCCTGTCGGCCTGCAATTCTTTGTTTCATCCATTTTATCTAATTGGGTGGCTGTATGAGTATGGGCCACACGTGGGGCAGGCTTTGAATGGGTGTTCCTTCTGCCTTTGTTTTTAACTTTGCCTCCCTATTCCCTGCAAAGGGTATGCATGTTCCCCTTTTAAAGAAGTAGTGAAGCATTTGCATTTTGGTCATCCCTCTTGAGTTTCATGTGTTCTGTGCATCTAGGGCAATTCAAGCATTTGGGCTAACAGCCACTTATCAATGAGTGCATACCATGTCTGTTTTTCTGTGATTGGGTTACCTCACTTTGAATGATATTTCCCAGTTCCATCCATTTGCCTATGAATTTCATAAGGTCATTGTTTTTGATAGCTGAATAATATAACATTGTGTAGTTGTACCACATTTTCTGTATCCATTCTTCTGTTGAAGGGCATCTGGGTTCATTCTAGCTTCTGGCTATTATAAATAAGGCTGTTATGAACATAGTGGAGCAGGTGTCTTTGTTATATATTGGGGCATCTTTTGGGTATATGCCAAAGAGAGGTATAGCTGGATCCTCAGGCAGTTCAATGTCCAATTTTCTGAGGAACCTCCAGACTGATTTCCAGAATGGTTGTACCAATCTGCAATCCCACCAACAATGGAGGAGTGTTCCTCTTTCTCCACATCCTCGCCAGCACCTGCTGTCACCTGAGTTTTTGATCTTAGCCATTCTCACTGGGGTGAGGTGAAATCTCAGGGTTGTTTTTATTTGCATTTCCCTTATGACTAAAGATGTTGAACGTTTCTTTAGGTGTTTCTCAGCTATTCTGCATTCCTCAGCTGTGAATTCTTTGTTTAGCTCTGAACTCCATTTTTTAATAGGGTTATTTGTCTCCCTGTGGTCTAACTCTTTGAGTTCTTTGTATATTTTGGATATAAGTCATCTATCTGTTGTAGGATTGGTAAAGATCTTTTCCCAATCTGTTGGTTGTCATTTTGTCCTTACCACAGTGTCCTTTGCCTTACAGAGGCTTTGCAGTTCTATGAGATCCCATTTGTCAATTCTTGATCTTAGAGCATAAGCTAT
The DNA here is from genome assembly GCF_011064425.1 of Rattus rattus. Taxonomy (NCBI): domain Eukaryota; kingdom Metazoa; phylum Chordata; class Mammalia; order Rodentia; family Muridae; genus Rattus; species Rattus rattus. The sequence goes on along the minus strand of NC_046168.1, from coordinate 41,777,056 downwards.
TGGTGTTTTGTTCAGAAAATTTTCTCCAGTGCCCATGTGTATGAGATGCTTCCCCACTTTTTCTTCTATTAGTTTGAGTGTATCTGTTTGATGTGGAGGTCCTTGACCCGCTTCGACTTACACTTTGTACAGGGTGATAAGAATGGATCGATCTGCATTCTTCTACATGCTGACCTCCAGTTGAAATAGCACCATTTGCTGAAAATGCTATCTTTTTTCCATTGGATGGTTTTAGCTCCTTTGTCAAAAATCAAGTGACCATAGGTGTGTGTGTGTGTGTGTGTGTTCATTTCTGGATCTTCAATTCTATTCCACTGGTCTATCTGTCTGTCCCTGTACCAATACCATTAAGTTTTTTTTATCACTATTGCTCTGTAATACTGCTTGAGTTCAGGGAATGTGATTCCCCCAGAAGTCCTTTTATTGTTGAGGATAGTTTTAGGTATCCTGGGATATTGTTATTCCAGATAAATTTGCAAATTGTTCTGTCTAACTCTCTGAAGAATTGGATTGGAATTTTGATGGGGATTGTACTGAATCTGTAGATCACTTTTGGTAAAATTGCCATTTTTACTATATTATTCCTGCCAATCCATGAGCATGGGAGATCTTTCCATCTTCTGAGGTCTTCTTCAATTTCTTTGTTGAGAGGCTTGAAGTTCTTATTGTACAGATCTTTTACTTGCTTGGTCACACCGAGGTATTTTATATTATTTGGGACTATTATGAAGGGTGTTGTTTCCCTATTTTCTTTCTCAGCTTGTTTCTCTTTTGTGTAGAGGAAGGCTACTGATTTATTTGAGGTAATTTTATACCCAGCCACTTTGCTGAAGTTGTTTTTCATCTTTCGTAGTTCTCTGGTGGAACTTTTGGGATCACTTAAATATACTATCATATCATCTGCAAATAATCATATTTTGACTTCTTCTTTTCCAATCTGTTTCCCCTTGATCTCCTTTTGTTGTCTGATTGCTCTGGCTAGAACGTCAAGAACTATATTGAATAAGTAGGGAGAGAGTGGGCAGCCTTGTTTAGTTCCTGATTTTAGTGGGATTTCTTCAAGTTTTGTTCCATTTAGTATAATGTTAGAGACTGGTTTGCTCTATATGGCCTTTACTATGTTTAGGTATGGGCCTTGAATTCCTATTCTTTCCAGGACTTTTTATCATGAAGGGTGTTGAATATTGTCAAATGCTTTTCAGCATCTAATGAAATGATCATGTGGTTTTTTGTTCTTTTCAGTTTGTTTATATAATGGATCCGTTGATGGTTTTCCGTATATTAAACCATCCCCCTTCATACCTGGATGACACCTATGATCATGGTTGATGATTGTTTTGATGTGCTCTTGGATTCGGTTTGCCAGAATTTTGTTGAATATTTTTGCGTCGATATTCATAAGGGAAATTGGTCCGAAGTTTTCTTTCTTTGTTGGGTCTTTGTGTGGTTTAGGTATAAGAGTAATTGTGGCTTCATAGAAGGAATTCAGTAGTGCTCCATCTGTTTCACTTTTGTAGAATAGTTTGGATAGTGTTGGTATGAAGTCTTCTATGAAGGTCTGATAGATTTCTACACTAAACCCAGCTGGACCTGGGCTATTTTTAGTTGGGAGACCTTTAATGACTGCTTCTATTTCTTTAGGAGTTATGGGGTTGTTTAAATGATTTATTTGTTCCCGATTTAACTTGTATCTGTCTAGGAAATTGTCCATTTCCTGCAGATTTTCAAGTTTTCTTGAATATAGGCTTTATCACCTTTGCTGAGAGAGTGGTTGTAAAAATAAAAAAATTCACAGCCAAGCATCACCAACTAGTTCTGCACACTTTTGTACCTGATGAGAAGTGGTGAAATTATCTTGTACCATTTGTTTTGAATAATTCATGATAGATAGCCTGGTGGCCAAGGTGGTAGAGATCCAAGATATACTTGGGTTTGCACACCAGGTAACAAGGCCTCATCTTGTGCTGTGTGAGAAGACACCATGTTCTCAGTGTGTGTATGAATGTATGAGTGTGTGTGTGTGTGTGTGTGTGTGTGTGTGTGTGTGTGTGTGTGTGTGTGTGTAGTAGCTTGAAGACAGGATGGTGATTCCCCAGAAGTTCTTTTTATTGTTTGGGATTATTTTGACTGTCCTCGATATTTTGTTTTTTTCCTGTGAAGTTGAGCATTGTTCTTTCAAGGTCTATAAAATGTTGTGCTGGAATGCTGGACCTAGGCCTTCCCACTCCTATGTAGCAGATGTACAATTTGGTCTTCATGAGCATCCCAAACAACTGGAGTGGGGGGGTATCCTAAAAGCTGTTGCCTGTATGTGGGATACATTCCTTTAGTTGGGCTGCCTTGTCTAGCACCAGTGGGAGAGGATGTGCTTGGTTTCCAACTTGATGTGCGAGGGTTGGGGAATACCCAGGGGGTGCCTGCTTAGAGGAGAGGGGGAGGGGTGGTCTGGGGAGGGATTGAGGGAGTGAGTGGGAGGGGAGCAGTGAGCATGATGTAAAGTGAATACTTAGAAATTTTAAAAACTTATATCTACACACAATCAATGTTTCTAGATTTACATATCACTTAATGGCAGGGTTGTAATTTGAAGAATACATTACTGGGTGATTTCCTTGTTGTGTAAACCATACAGAACATGGATACTCAGATTAGGATAGCTGTAACACCAAGGGGTGAAGGCAGCTTTTAGTTTACCACTGTATATGAGCTCTACTATTGATATGTCCAGCTGATGTGCTAACAGATGGTCCTGAACTTTGTAGCCACACAAAAGATCCACATGAAATGCTTGCACATATTAGACTCAATGCATGACAAGGAAAGCTCTGCTTCCTGTCTTGTGTGACAGTTTATAAATTGTAATTCCTTTTTTTTCCGCCATTCAGGTGGAAATCAACAAAGGTTTCATTATTTTTCCTGCAGTTCTCCCAACTTGCAAACAGCGGCGCTGCTGTCCTATTTTATTTCCCTCTTGCAAAGCAAAAGCGCAGGGCATTCACCCTTCTGGGTCATTAATAATGTTTACAGCAAGGCAAAGATGACAGTGCTATTCAACACTGCCAGTTTTCTCTTAGACTCATGTTCACAGGTGTTCCACAACATTACAGCTTTACTTACTGAATTTCCCTTAGTTTTGCAGACAAGTGTTAGAAACTCCCTTTAGCTGAAGATTCTGAGCAGATGGTAGCTGACTGATCCTTGGAGGCAGATGCTTGCCTTGTTTAATTAACTTCAGAAAGCTGTCTAATATTCCAAAGGTGCAAGCCAGACCAGGGTAGGTAAGAACTAACTCAGAAAGAGAAAGAAGCCTAGAGAAGAAAAATGGATTCTACACATCGGTTCTTAAAAGTAGAAAAATCAATGGGTGAGTGGAAGCATTCAAAAACAAGACTAGGGGATCAGACTTCTGCTCCATGTGGTGTTTTTGGGTGTTCCAGCTAGAGAACCAAGTCTATTTTTTTTTCCTCCTGCTGCTTTTTATGTAACCCAACAAGTTGGGCTACCTTCCTTCTTCTCTAGGAAGGGCCGATCCTTCTTTAAATCTGTCTCTTTGGCTCTGCTTTAGCAAAAGAAACAAGATCATCTGCAGAATGGTGGCGGTAGGCATTGCCCGGGGAGCCTATATCCATTCAGGTTGTGTTCTGAAGGGATCCTTGGATACTCTAAAAACAGTTTTCTGTGAGCTCCTCATTCTCCTGCCCATGAACAAGATACTACCGTGGGTGTGTGTGTGTGTGTGTGTGTGTGTGTGTGTGTGTGTGTGTGTGTGTGTGTGTGTATACTTAGTGCTGATCCACCACTAAAGTAGTCAGGATAACAGTAATAATAAAATTCTGACAGCTTTGCAGGCAGACTCTGCTTCTAGTTTTAAATTACAGGCAATATTCTCTCACCCTCTCTCTATAGAACAATAAAAGGGAGAAATACAAAAAGGCAGGCTGGGAAGGCAGGCTCTTCCGTGGGCCGGATTGTCTGGGGAGTTTCCAGGGAACACTGGCAGGAGGGTTCTTGTTTGCAAAGGGTTTCCCCTGCACTGCACCGCGGCAGGATAACAGATGGTCTCAATACTGCAGAAGGGAAAATACCTTTTCTATTCGCCAATGTCCTTCACTGCAGCCAGGCAAATTGCAGGGCCTTGCAGGCAGCCCTTCTGCTCCCTAATGCGGCCTTAGTCACGAGGCATCAGATTTTCTCTGTAGGAATATAAATAGCCTCTTTACAATAGCCTGCCATCAGCCCTGAAGAGTGCCACATTCCCGTTTAGAGGGCAGTGTCTGTCATGCTTGAGTGGGAAGCCAAAGGCATTTCCTTTGTGAGAATGTCAGAAATACACAACCCCCTCCCCTTCCCCCACCATGCTGACCTCATTCTCTCTGTCTTCAGGCTTATACCAAGTGTGGAGACCTGAGACTGCAGGATGCAGGAGTATAATTTGAAAAGGTCTTTCTTGTTAGACCACAGGCTTAGCATACTTTAAAGGAAGTTGAGAAAAATGCAGCCACTGCTAGAATAGCAGTAATTCTGAGCCTTTTATTCTCTCTCTCTCTCTCTCTCTCTCTCTCTCTCACTCTCTCTCTCTCTCTCTCTCTCTCTCTCTCTCACCTTAGATGCTGTCTATTGCAAAGATCCAACGAAGTGGAACAAACCCGGAATCCTGTACTGTGTTCTTAACTACAGTTCCTCCGGATACTTTCTCCTTCCGAATTATAGAGGCAGAAAGGCCAAGGTCCTCTGAGAAGGTCAAGCCAAAAAAGCAGCAAAGTGGGCTAGAAGATTTGCTCAGTTGTAAGGAGCTCTTCCAGAGGACCCAGTTCAAATCCCAGCTTCTACAGGGCAGCTTGCAACCTTTTTCAATTCCAATCTCAGATCAGACACTCTCTTCTGACCTCCTCTGGCACTATGCATACAAGTGGTGCATAGGTGTATACACCAGCAAAATATTCATACACATAAAATAAGAAAATAAATAAATCTTAAAAAAATTAAAAGGTACTAGACAAGTTGCGATAAAACTAAAAAAGATTTATTTTATCCTGCACTAGAACCAGCACCATACTGACACATGGCATCTGTGGAATATTTTCATCTCAGTCAGCATAGCGTTTCACCCGCTAAGCTCCATACCATATCACACTGCCAATGGCTACTCTCTGAGACTGGCAACAATCTCTCTACCCATCTAGTTCCCAAGGCAGGTTGCCAACAGGCCAGACATACACATCCCAATTCCATGGTGGCCCAGCGTGTCCTGCCACTACACTCTCTCTCTCTCTTTTTTTTTTTTTAATTTTATTAATTTGAATATTTCTTATATACATTTCGAGTGTTATTCCCTTTCCCGGTTTCGGGCAATCATCCCTTCCCCCTCCCCTCCCCTTATGGGTGTTCCCTCCCCACCCTCCCCCATTGCCGCCCTCCCCCAACAGTCTGGTTCACTGGGGTCCAGTCTTAGCAGGACCCAGGGCTTCCCCTTCCACTGGTGCTCTTACTAGGATATTCATTGCTACCTATGGGTCAGAGTCCAGGGTCAGTCCATGTATAGTCTTTAGGTAGTGGCTTAGTCCTGGAAGCTCTGGTTGCTTGGCATTTTTGTACATGTGGGGTCTGAGCCCCTTCAAGCTCTTCCAGTTCTTTCTCTGATTCCTTCAACGGGGTCCTATTCTCAGTTCAGTGGTTTGCTGCTGGCATTCGCCTCTGTATTTGCTGTATTCTGGCTGTGTCTCTCAGGAGCGATCTACACTTCTGCACTTCTTTGCTTCATCCATCTTGTCTAATTGGGTGGCTGTATATATATGGGGCACATGTGGGGCAGGCTCTGAATGGGTGTCCCTTCAGTCTCTGTTTTAATCTTTGCCTCTCTCTTCCCTGCCAAGGGTATTCTTGTTCCCCTTTTAAAGAAGGAGTGAAGCATTCACATTTTGATCCTCCGTCTTGAGTTTCATTTGTTCTAGGCATCTAGGGTAATTCAAGCATTTGGACTAATAGCCACTTATCAATGAGTGCATACCATGTATGTCTTTCTGTGATTGGGTTAGCTCACTCAGGATGATATTTTCCAGTTCCAACCATTTGCCTACGAATTTCATAAAGTCGTTGTTTTTGATAGCTGAGTAATATTCCATTGTGTAGATGTACCACATTTTCTGTACCCATTCCTCTGTTGAAGGGCATCTGGGTTCTTTCCAGCTTCTGGCTATTATAAATAAGGCTGCGATGAACATAGTGGAGCACGTGTCCTTTTTATATGTTGGGGCATCTTTTGGGTATATGCCCAAGAGAGGTATAGCTGGATCCTCAGGCAGTTCAATGTCCAATTTTCTGAGGAACCTCCAGACTGATTTCCAGAATGGTTGTACCAGTCTGCAACCCCACCAACAATGGAGGAGTGTTCCTCTTTCACGCATCCTCGCCAGCATTTGCTGTCACCTGAGTTTTTGATCTTAGCCATTCTCACTGGTGTGAGGTGAAATCTCAGGGTTGTTTTGATTTGCATTTCCTGATGACTAAAGATGTTGAACATTTCTTTAGGTGTTTCTCAGCCATTCGGCATTCCTCAGCTGTGAATTCTTTGTTTAGCTCTGAACCCCATTTTTAATAGGGTTATTTGTCTCCTGCAGTCTAACTTTTTGAGTTCTTTGTATATTTTGGATATAAGGCCTCTATCTGTTGTAGGATTGGTAAAGATCTTTTCCCAATCTGTTGGTTGCCGTTTTGTCCTAACCACAGTGTCCTTTGCCTTACAGAAGCTTTGTAGTTTTATGAGATCCCATTTGTCGATTCTTGATCTTAGAGCATAAGCCATTGGTGTTTTGTTCAGGAAATTTTTTCCAGTGCCCATGTGTTCCAGATGCTTCCCTAGTTTTTCTTCTATTAGTTTGAGTGTGTCTGGTTTGATGTGGAGGTCCTTGATCCACTTGGACTTAAGCTTTGTACAGGGTGATAAGCATGGATCGATCTGCATTCTTCTACATGTTGACCTCCAGTTGAACCAGCACCATTTGCTGAAAATGCTATCTTTTTTCCATTGGATGGATTTGGCTCCTTTGTCAAAAATCAAGTGACCATAGGTGTGTGGGTTCATTTCTGGGTCTTCAATTCTGTTCCATTGGTCTATCTGTCTGTCTCTGTACCAATACCATGCAGTTTTTATCACTATTGCTCTGTAATACTGCTTGAGTTCAGGGATAGTGATTCCCCCTGAAGTCCTTTTATTGTTGAGGATAGTTTTAGCTATCCTGGGTTTTTTGTTATTCCAGATGAATTTGCAAATTGTTCTGTCTAACTCTTTGAAGAATTGGATTGGTATTTTGATGGGGATTGCATTGAATCTGTAGATCGCTTTTGGTAAAATGGCCATTTTTACTATATTAATCCTGCCAATCCATGAGCATGGGAGATCTTTCCATCTTCTGAGGTCTTCTTCAATTTCTTTCTTCAGTGTCTTGAAGTTCTTATTGTACAGATCTTTTACTTGCTTGGTTAAAGTCACACGAGGTACTTTATATTATTTGGGTCTATTATGAAGGTGTCATTTCCTAATTTCTTTCTCGCTTGTTTCTCTTTTGTGTAGAGGAAGGCTACTGATTTATTTGAGTTAATTTTATACCCAGCCACTTTGCTGAAGTTGTTTATCAGCTTTAGTAGTTCTCTGGTGGAACTTTTGGGATCACTTAAATATACTATCATATCATCTGCAAATAGTGATATTTTGACTTCTTCTTTTCCGATCTGTATCCCCTTGACCTCCTTTTGTTGTCTGATTGCTCTGGCTAGAACTTCAAGAACTATATTGAATAAGTAGGGAGAGAGTGGGCAGCCTTGTCTAGTCCCTGATTTTAGTGGCATTGCTTCAAGTTTCTCTCCACTTAGTTTAATGTTAGCCACTGGTTTGCTGTATATGGCTTTTACTATGTTTAGGTATGGGCCTTGAATTCCTATTCTTTCCAGGACTTTTATCATGAAGGGGTGTTGAATTTTGTCAAATGCTTTCTCAGCATCTAATGAAATGATCATGCACTACACACTCTCTTAAATTCAATTAAATCACCATATAAAAGAACACACAACACAGTAACCTCTGATCCAATTGATAAGATATAAATAAGATATAGTTTGCTCATCTAGACATATAAAAATCCTGCACACATCCATCCTTTAAGTATAGTCATAACACCCTGTAAATGTGCAGAGAGAAATCTTAATATCTGCTGCTTAATATCTGTTGCTCCCTCCCTCTCCAGTCTCTGAGGTCTCCTCCTCCGCCAAAACCTTTCTCCTGCCCATTCTTCCTTCTCATCCAATGACAGGCCTCATTCTATCCTGTACCTGCCTTCACCTGTATAATGACATCAACCTACAGCAAGTGGACATGGTTATCCCTTAATGTACTATCTTACTGACTCAGAACAAGACTTGGTTTTATAATTTCTCTGGCAGGAATGAAGACATTCTTCAGTGACCCTTCTATCTCTTAGGCTTTCATACTATTGAGAAAATGTATCCCCAAAGGATTGCACTGCCCACAGGAATCTCATATGGGAAAGGGGGAAGGCTGGGAGCTTGGTGTTTGCCTGAGAGACTTTGTCTCCTGGAACTTTAGGACCTGGGGTGAGAGGGTGTTGATATTATACCTCTTTGTTGCTCTTCCTATTGCCACTGATTGCTGCTCAATGTTTGCTCAGAAACTACTTATAACCCATGTGTAGGTTTTAAAACCAACAAATGACATCTGTTGTTATCACAGATGTTGTAGAGCAGTTGTTCTAACCTTTGTATCAGGACCCATTTGGGGGTCACATATCAGATACCCTGCATATCCGATATCTGCATTGTGTTGCATATCTGTAGTAAAATTACAGTTATGAAGTAGCAATGGAATAACTTTATGGTTGGGGGTCACCACAACATGAGGAACTGTACTAAATGGTTACAGCCTTAGGTAGGTTGAAAACTACTGTGTTAGAAAAAAAAATCCTATTCTGGCTTTTTAGATTTGCCTGACTCCTGAGAACCTTGTGAGCTCTCTGGAAAGCAGTTGGTCCTAAGACAGGAGAAGAGGCTCCTTGGTGCAATTATTTGTCAGCTACGATTTTAAGTTTGTTGGCATTGTGTGAACCTGCATTGCCTCTTCTCTCTGGTCAATGTTGTTCCAGATCCTTTTTTATCCTCCCTAGTGTCTGGTACAATATTGGTATTTCAGATAATTCAATTCATAGGAAAAAAAGTATATGTCACAGAGCCAAGGGAAATGAAAACACACAATTTTGATTCTAGGTTTCTGGCTTCTAATCTGTTTATTTGATCTATTCATCTTTCTATCCCCTCATAAGCTAGATGTAGAATTGAATGTGAGGAACTATTCCAAGAGTCTGTTATTTCTACAAAAAGACCAGGCTTACCTGAAGAACATTTTAATATAGATTACCAAATGAGATGTCAAGAGAACCCAGCTTTCTTTTGTTTAAAACACATTGATTCTCATAAAGCCTGAATAGAAAAACAGATATTTTACAACAATGTTTACTGGTGAATGTGACAAAAATATAAGGTTAGTTTTTTAAAGGAATAGAAATAGCAATTCATTTTTTTGAAATGTTATTATCTGTAAGGAGTCTTTTGAGGATCTGAGGGAGATTTTTTTCACTGTCTTCAGAAGGCAGGCCTTGCAGGTGTCAAAAAATACAGAAGGCAAAGTCATGAAGCAGTTAAAGACTAGATCAGGATTGGAGGGAAAGAGCACCAACTGAAGAATTTCTGTAGTTGGCTTTTTTTGTTTCCTGCAAATTCTGATGTTTTCCCTCAAATCTTCAGAGAAATGGGATTTTAGTTGTATCTCTATTCCTATGAGCAGATGTAACATCTGGAATTGCCCAAAATACCTTTAATGGATAGCTATCTAAACTGGTTTCCAGAGCCCTAAACTTTACTACTATATTACTATATTGGTTACGAATGACATTTTCTTTGACTGGGGCTGTGTGGCTTTACAGTGGGAATAGAATTCAGGATAGCTCACAGGAGATGAGATACATCTGTACATTTAAGGAAACTAATCTTTTTTAGTACAGTGACATATGTTGGCGATATGGGGATATACAGCATTGATGTGTTCGATGAATGTGTCACTAGCTGTTATTTGACTCTAGTTATCATCCATTATTTAATCCCTCCAGAGCATTCTTCATTTATCTAAATTACTATAGGAAAGATATGGTTGGCTGAGTATTTTGCCACATCCCTGGTTTTTCAGTCCTTAAACTTTGGGACTGTAAATATTATGGTATACAGATATGTCTTTGCAAGGCACTAGGTGTTTGAGATAGATAGATAGATAGATAGATAGATAGATAGATAGATAGATAGATAGAGAATCCTAGATTATCTAGTTAGTTCTAAACATTACAAAGTAAAAATGTCACTACAGGCCTCCCCTGACCTTAAACAAGCTAATCAGAAGGAAGAATTGAATCAATAAATTTAGAGATGAAATGGATAATTAATAAAATCCCATGGAAATAGTTGTTAGGGAATACTTCACAAATTTTCATTCTCAAAAACTATAAATCTAAAAGAAATAGACAATTCTTTGACACATGCAATCTATCAAAATTAAATCTAGAAGCTGTAAGTATAAATACTTATAGTCAGTAATCTTTTGTCTATCTAACACCTATAATGGATTCACCGAGAAAAGTATCTGGAAAAAAAATCCTCACAATAATCACAAAATAAATAAACACAGGAATAAACCTATCCATAGAAGCAAAAGACAATTATGATAAAAATTTGGCCTTGAAAGAAATTGAAGACAGTAGAAGAACTGGAAAGACCACCTCTGCTCATGGATTAGCAGAATAATATGAAAGTGGCCATCTAAGCAAAAGCAATGCACAGATGCAATTTAATAAAGGTCCTAGTGACAGTGTCCAAAGAACTAGGAAAGCAATTCCAAAATGCTTTAGAAATATAAATAGAAGAAGGCTCTGAACAGTGAAATCTTCCCTATGAAAAGGAGCAATGCAGAATGCTTCTCAAATTCTGTTCCACAGCCACCACCATACCAACAGTCATGGAGACCAATAAGATAAAGAGCCTGCAAAGTAATCATACAGTTATAGATAACTATTTTTTGGAGGGGACAAGGTTGTTCTTAACAAGTAGTAAAAACCTGAATGATGACATGAAGAATGGTAAAATTACACCCACACCTCTTCTTTGCTACACACAAATTCAAAATATACCTAACATCTTAATATATGACTGGAAACCTTGAAACTGAGGAAAACCATGTGTAAATACTTCACGATACAGGGTGGACGAGGATTTTTTTGAATTAGACTCTCAACAGTGCAGGATCTCCTAAGTGCTGACAATTGTGGTTCAATGAAATTAAGATGCTTCTACACAGTAAAAGGAACAATATGAGAGTCCACTTTGCTCTCATTAGATATGGCAAAAAGTGTGGGAGAGAGCATGAGGAAAAGAAATGGAAGCACCCCAAAACACTGAAATTAGTGCTACTGCATGACCCTCCTGTACCACAGGAACTTTAGGTCACCATACTGTGCATCATTTCATAGCCTCAATAGTCATCATTGAAAAGGAACAGAACCAGTCTAGATGTTCAAGAGATGAATGGACAAAGAACCTGCATTTCATGTAGAGTAAAAGCTTCACATTTGCAGGAAGCCATTTGATCCTTATGCTCAGTGAAATAAGGCAGGCTCAGACAAGTACCAAGATTCCTTTCACATACATGTGTGTACATATATCTATTCGTAGGTCATAAAACTAGAAAGGGGGTCATAAAGGGGAATGGAAGATCTTAAGGGAGGTTGGACATAGGGCAGAGGAGTACACATACCAGATAAACTGAAGGAAATACCACTTGGGAAGAGAGAGAGCCAGCTGGAGATGGGGAGGGGCACAGAGAGGATAGTAGGGTAGAGTGATGAATGATATACATGAGGATTTCATTGCAAAGTACGCTAACCTAAAAATTCATTACAAAACCACACTTGTACAGGAGCTTTCCATGCAAAGGCAAAATTAACTTTAGATCACACGTTACTCTATTTCCTAAACAGAATTTAAGCATAAGATTCAAAAGGATAAAAATAATGCCAAGGGGAAGGGGGCACCTAACTGTACCCTAGAATAAAGTTCAAGGATATTTATGGAAATATGGAATCATTCAGCATTTGTCAAGACACAGTTGTTTCTTTCCTCTGTACATTGGATGAGCTTCCTCCTTCCATGTCTCTTGACTACTCCCAAAGAAAAGGATATGACTAGAGGAAGCCACACACTGACAGATGACTTACTTTTAGAACACATTTTCTGATTAAGAAAATGGGCTAACATCCTCTTCAACTGTTTTTAGCTTCAGTCGTTTCAGGAGAATTTGACATATAGAAGTCATAAACACTGGCAATGATTAAGAAAAGGACCACTTTGTTCCATAGTTTAAGGGTTTGGGGGTGGAAAACACCCTGGTACTGCATTCTCGTTTCCTATTGTTATTCCAATTTTATGACCATTCCAACCATCTGTCTTCATAAGAAAAGGCTAATAGAGAAGACAGAACAATTATGAAGCAATGTTAACATTGTTAACATATATCAGGAAAACACAGCTGGCATTAGTAGAACCAAAATGAATGTGAATCAGTGACATCTACAGATGTGGTAGTCCACCTAAGGATGCTAATTAGCTATTATAGAGACTTGATTAAAATCATTTAAAAAAATGTGGAAGAGAGGGTAGTTTGAGATAGTTTCAGTAGAATGATTTTCTGAAGGTAGATTCTAGATCTACCTGTGGAATCTTGGAGATGTATGGAAGATCTGAGACTATGAAGAGGGGAGAGGTTCAGAAGGGTACAGCCTACATAGTAGCTGATTCAAACCTTCAGAGATGCTTGCTTGCATTATCATACATTAGGCCTGTGCTTTAACCCATTTATTTAAGCTTGTTGGGCTTCAGTCCCCTTACGTATAAAATGAAGATGATAGTATTCACCTAAAAATAATCTACAAAGCACAGAGCTTGAGTCCATTAATAAATGCTGTATAAGAATAATTGCTAAAAGGGAACTAATAAAAATCTCTATTAGCTGATGTTTTGGGATGGCATTATAATAGAAAAGATTAAAAAGCTTCAAAGGTATGTCATGCCAATTTATTGACATTTCATAATTCAGATATGTTTGGAACTTTACTTTATTGTACATGCCAATATAAATAAACCAGAAGAGGCAATCGTGGTTGAAACTTTTATGGACTTTCCTTTAAGAAATGCACCTTATATACATCAAGTTGGTATGATAGGCTAATGGAGCCTATGGTAGGCTGGTAGCCATGTAGACATCATAATCTTGGTAGGGCTTGCCATTATAGAGAAATAGGGGGACAAAGTTAAGAGCAATTCAATGCAGATTCTGGAATTATTTACAGCAGCTGTGCTAATACAAATTAAAGGCATAAGAAAGTAATCATGAAGTCCAAATCCAGACTCATGAATCTATAAAAATTTACTGAACTACCATGAAAGACAACTAAGAAAACAATTGGAAAACAGACTTGACATAAGTTTGGCTGGCAAATATCAATTTGTAACGTCATTTGGCATAGACATAGGAAAGTTAGGTCTGGTTGTATCTCAACATGAGTTCTGAAAGTTCTTATCATACCCCCTGAACATTACATCAATTGAATACTTGGAGATTCTTTCCTATAAGACTGCAGAGTGGAAGATGAAGGAAGCCAGCACTTCCACTATCTCACACCAGTGATCTATAAAGCTTCTGGTATATTCATCTTAGAGTTTGATAAAATATAATTGCTGGCACTTTCTTCCAAACTGCAAAGAGAGAAACAGAGACAGAGAGACAGAGACAAAGAGAGACAGAGGGGGGAGGGAGGGAGGGAGAGAGAGAAAGAGAGGGAGGAAGAGGGAGTGAGAGAGAGAAGAGCAGGGGTTGGGGGGGGTATGGGACTATCTGGGAAAGGAGAAAGGTTACTTGGGAGAAGGATGATACATTCACAAGCTGCCTACAAGAGACTTATACCTTTTTTAAAAAAATTGATTCTTTGTGAGTTTCACATCATGTACCCCAATCCTGTTCATTCTGCCCATCCCCTCATATCCTCTCTTCATCCTTGCAACGCCAAACCCCCAAAAAGACACAAACAAACCACTACCTCTCCCACCATCACCATCAACAAAAAGCATAGAAAACATCTCATCGTGGAAGCTGTAGTATGTCACAGTGTGTTCCACAGTATATCCCTCTGTTCACACATCTTTACTTGCAAATGTTCATTGCCATGGACCATTGGTTTGGTCTTAGATCTCTAGGTTCTGTGACACCATCAATATTGGTTCATCACCAGGACTCCTCCTGTTGATGCCCTGACTTGTGAAGATCCTGCAGCTTTAGATCAGCAGGTCTGGCACTTTCACACATGCCAACCATTCATGGAGCATGTAGATTTGGGTATGGGCCCTCTCAGAGCCCTGAGTCTGGGCCTGGGTTGTAACTGAGATGGACAGCACACATCATCTGCACCACTAGGTCTACTTCTCCAGCACTGCTCTATCTAGCAGGAGGCAGGATCATCTCTCCTGCCTCATGCCCTCAGGGCCAGCTAACCCACATCCATGCCTCTACTGTTCTGCCCAAATGAGTACCTTCATTACCCTCTGGGGTCAGCTCTCCAGTCTGCCTTAGGTGGTGAGGGACAAAGCAGGTGGAGAACATCTGGTAGGGTCATCTCTCCCTTACTCACCCCGCCCCTGCCACCAGGGCCAGATCTACTGTGCTGCTCAATGAGGTACAAGGCCAGCTCTCCTGATTGATGCAGCCTACAAGGGCAGAGACAGCTCTCCTGCTCTCACAACTTCAGGGTCAGCTCTACCACAGCACTCTCACCCTTAGGACTGGGTCACCTGTTACCTCATCACCAGGGTCAGCTCTGTGTCCTGTTCAGGTAAGGTACAGGGTCTTTTCTCCCAAGTGCTACACCTGGTGAGGGACAGTGATAGCTCTTCCTAGCTCATGACCCTGTGGGCAGCTTCCAGGACTGTCACAGGTGGTAGGAGTGGTATGAGGTGGGGGAAAATATTGATTGGCCATTTGTATTTCTTTCATGAACTAAGTATTTAATTGGCTCATTTGTTGATTGTTTATGTATTTATTTGGGGTATGTCTTAGGGTTCCTATTGCTGTGTAGAGACACCATGACCACTGCAGCTTCTATAAAATAAAATATTTAATTGGGATTAGTTTACAGTTCAGAGGTTTCATCTGTTATTGTCATGGCAGGACACATAGTAGCATGCAGGTAGTCATGGTGCTAGAGAAAAAGCTGGGAGTTTTCTTTCTTGATCTTCAGGCAGCAGAGGGGAGAACTGACTTTAGCTTCTGAGATCTTAAAGCCTGACCAACAATGATATACTTCCTCCAGCAAGGCCACATCTACTCCAATAAGGCCACACCTCCTAATAGTGCCCTCCCTATGGGTTCAACATTCAAACACAAGAGTCTATGGGGACAATTTCTCTTCAGAACACCTCAGGGTATTTACGTTTTGTGGTCCTTTACATATTGTATACATAAAGTATGACTTGAAGTATAGCTGCCTAAGGCTTGTTTCCATTTTTGTAGTTTCTTGGTAGAGAGCTTTATTTACTGTGCAGAGCTTTTTAATTTCATGTAATCCATTCTTGGCACTATTTACTGTCAGGGTCTTTTCTAGGAAGGCCTTGTTTGTGTTTATCTCTTAAAGCACTTTCAGCATTTCAAGCTTTAAATTAATGTAGTCAATCTATTGTGAACTGATTTTTGGGAATCCAGTTTTGTCAGTACTATTTGTTAAATGGACTGTCTTTTTATTCTCTCTCTCTCTCTCTCTCTCTCTCTCTCTCTCTCTCTCTCTCTCTCTCTCTCTGTGTGTGTGTGTGTGTGTGTGTGTGTGTGTGTGTGTGTGTGTGTGTGTGTTTGGAATCTTTGTCAAATATTACATTGTCACACCTATCTGGATTTATTTCTGGGTCATCTGTTCTGTTCCATTGATCTATGTATCTGTTTTTGCACTAGTACCATGCAATTTTGGTTAGTATGGGTCTGGAATATAATCTGAGGTCAGGCTTTGTGATACAGCCCAA
Source organism: Rattus rattus (assembly GCF_011064425.1). Taxonomy (NCBI): domain Eukaryota; kingdom Metazoa; phylum Chordata; class Mammalia; order Rodentia; family Muridae; genus Rattus; species Rattus rattus. The sequence goes on along the minus strand of NC_046168.1, from coordinate 41,760,889 downwards.
CAAATTTTTTTTTCCTGCTTAGAATTGCTTTAGCTGTTTGAAAACTTTTGGGTTTCCATATAAAACTTTGGATTGATTTCTTTTATTTTTAGTTCTTTGAAGAATGTCACTGAAATTTGTATAGGAAATAAATTTCTAGATTTTAATTTAGCAATATAGCAATATTCACAATATTAATTATGCTAGTCCAGAAGCATGAGAGGCCTTTTCATTGTCCAATAAACATCTTTTTCAATGTCTAAAATGTTTCAGTGTAGGTTTCATTTCTACTGTTAGGTTTATTCCTAAGTGCCTTATTTTATTTTGAACTATTGTGAACAGGATATTTTTCTTTTCTCTAGCCATTCGCCCAATAGAAATGAGAGCACATCTTTACCCAAGGATTTATACTCCAGTGTATAAGGCAGCTTTATTCTGAATAAGATCTCATTCTCCATAAATAATTGGCAGATTATGGAAAATCCATGTCATGAAATTCTGCTCAGTAATAAATGAATAGCATTTCAATACATGGAACAGAATGTATAAGTCATTCAGTTCCTTTTTAGAAACCAAACCAAAACAGAATGTATGCAGCATTCCTCAATTTATGTGAAATTAGAAAAAAAAGTATTTGTACGAAGATCAGTGACTGCCTGAATCCTGGGGCAGAGTTGGCATGAGTAGTTAGTTGTTGATTGTGGAGGGTATGTAAGAATTTATAAGATCACAGATCCATATTTAACCTTGATTTTAGTGGTAGCTGAATAGGTGTATAAAATCTGCCAAAATTCAAAGCACTGTTTACGTAATTCTATATCTTATTATGAGTAATTTCCTCTATATACAGTACATACAGTTGGTCATTCCCCACTGAACCTTTAGTACCTATCATTCTTCCTTGAATGACTGTGTACAGTTTCACAAACTCCTGTATGTATACAGGAATTTCAGAGTTGGTGAAGCAGAGCTATTTGTGTACTACAATGTGGCTCTTAGAAATTGGCTTCTTGTTAAAAATAAAAATCACAAAGTTCTGTTTACAGTGCCATTCATGCTTAATCAGAATCCAGTGAGTTAGGTCCTGCTGGATGGTCTCAGGACAGATACTGTTGGAGTGCCATGATGCATGGATGAAATTCCCGCACGTTTGAGATACAAGAGAATGGCTGGTTTAAATAATAGGAAATAGATAAAACATAACACTTGGGGATTCATTCAATTCTAAACTAAGAGATCCCAAGAGAATTCACCATATGACAATTTTCCGAGACACAGAGAAAGCTTATCCCACTCTAATTTGTGTTATTAAATAAGAGCAAGTCAAGGATGCCCAAAGTGATGAAAATGGCTGTCTCAGCTTTTGTGTCCTGTAATGAAGTTAAGGCACAAAGTGAAATTCTCATTATAGTGTTTTCTGTGACTCATCCAATAGGCATACTAAACACATTAAATAGAAATTTATTAGAGTATACTGTGTTTATTCCCTTTTCTTCATATTTTAAAATTTGTGTGATTGAGCTTTGTTATATGAAGAAAAATAAACTTTATCAGATACTCAAGCAATAAAGAAAAATAAATGAAATCACACCAGAGTCCCCTCAGGTATAAATAATGCTAATATTTGGTAAACCTTATTTTAGATAATTTTTAAGATACACATACAGACAGGATAGAAAGACATAATTTAAGAAAATTAGGTTACAGGATATATGTTTGTTGAAATAAAATAAGGTTTTACTTAACTTTTACTAGATTATATAAAACAGTAAAATTTTCTTGTGCTATTGTTGTTAGTACATCCATGGCTTGCTCTAGTAGGGTAGCTGTGTTCCGAAGGTGTGATATCATCATGGATTTTGTTAATTGTGTTCTTTGTCGGGACTTTAGCCATCTGGATGGCTTTAGTCCCCGGATATTCCTGTTGTAGTACATATTGGAAGGGGGACCTAACCTCAATGACCCTTGAGTGGCAGGCCTCTGGTGGGTATCCTTGGGCTGTATGATTTTCTGGATCAGCAGGTCTGATGAAGGTGGGCAGAGAGGTGGAAGGAACATGGAGATTCAGTTGGAGTATCAGGCTGCTCAGAGCAGCTGGGAGTGGCCCAGGGGATTCAGAGAGCAGGGAAGAAGGGTGCAGGGGGGAATCTAACCTGTATGGTTTCAGATCAGCAGGTCTGATGAAGGTGGGCAGAGAGGTGAAAGGATAATGGAGGTTCAGTGGGGATGTCAGGCTGCTCAGGGCAGCTGGGCTTCCCAGGGAGGACTCAGTGGGCAGGGAAGATGAGACGGTAAAATTAAATAATTAAAGACAATAATATGCTTCATGCTGTTCAACAATTTCTTTCTTAAGTCATTAACTATCAAAAGATTTTAAAAACTTAAGCTGTGAAAATATAGGTATGCCCCTCCCCCAGGCTCTGTGTACATGTGTATAGATATGTATGCGAAGCTCATGTGGTACAAATGTCCATGCACTTGACATTGTGCATATATCTGGGGTTTCTTTGTACATGTGCTCTTGTTCATTAAAAAAACTATCTTTTTGAAGCTGGACTCAGAATTCTCCCATAAATCGAGCATGTGAATTTAGCAAAATGAACCTTAACTGTCATCTGAAACTATTATACTGAACGTTTAAATATTTTTAAATGATCTATTTCAACATGTTCACTGTCTTAGAGTTTCTATTGCTTTGATAAAAACTGTTACCAAAAGTAAATTGGGGAAGAAAGGGTTTGTTTCTGCTTACATGTTCTGATTACAGTACATCATGAAAGGAAGTCTAGACAGGAACTATAACAGGTCAGGAACCTGGAGGCAGGAACTGAACTGTGGAAGAGTGCTACTCACTGGTTTGTTCCTCCTGACTTGCTCAGCATGCTTTTTTTTTTTTTTTTGTAACAGCCAGGACCACTAGCTCAGGGGTGGCACCACCAACAGTCATCTGGACCTTTCCCCTTCAGTCACTTGTTAGGTAAATGCCCCATAGGTTTGCCTACAGGGCCACATTTAGGATCATTTTCTGAATTGGAGTTTCCTGCTCTCAGATAATTCTACCTTATGTCTAGTCGACAAAACAAGCAAATGACAAAAAACCAAAACCAATTGGACAAAAACGAAACAAAACAAACAGAACATTTACAAATCCCACCCACAAAAATTCTCTGAGATGTTTTAAAATGGCAAATTAAAAAAATATTTAGTATTTTCATTATTTTTTGTTGTCACATTTTTCTGCTTTTGGGACTAGTTTTGGATCCTTCTGGTTTACTTAAAATTCATCCATTTTTCTAGTATTTAAAAGCTATTGATGTAGAATTTAGGTGATGTTCACATATTCCCTTGTCCTCTTCTGATATCACAGTCACACCTAATATTATAAAAATTCACCCTTTCAGTCACAGGGTTCAGAATACCAACTTATTTTATTCCCTTATTAGAAGCAATTTCTGTTTTTTTCTTCCTATTGTTTATATTGTTTCTTTAATGTATAACTTAACATTCTCAAATTTGCTTATTTCTTTTTATTTATTTTATAGATTGAATTCCAATGTATTATTTTACATGCTTATATTATTCCTCCTATTTTTTAACTTACTTTTTTTTTTTTTTTAGCTGTTCTAGTTTCTGGCTTAAGTAATGAACAAAAGGTGTGTTAGATCCAGTTTATGAGTAACTTGTTTTCATAATATTTCACTTTTAACTTTCATTTCTTTCTCTAATTCTGAAGGCTTATTTTTATTATTAGTTATGTAACCTTTTTAAACTTCTTAATCTCTTTATTGAATTCCTTTTAAAGAATTAGTTAGCTTCCTATTATAGTTTCAATTTCTTTGAGACTGTAAATAATGATCACTGTAAACACTTCTAGAATTTCTATTAGGAGGTCCATCTGTAAATGTCTGTCTATCAAGTCTCCCTCTGATGGTACATTGTTGACAACTTCAATAATACTTTCACAGGTTCTTGCCTTATACCCACTTTTCTTATTTCTGAATGAGTCTCTATGGGGAACATTTGTGGACTTTTCGTCCATGTAGGCCTCATCAACCCATCTCATGATCAGCAGCAATGCATTTGACAACTGTCAACTTCTCAGGAAGTTCAGATCTTCTAGCATGGTCTTGGCACTGCATCATCACTTGTTTTATACTACACTATCAGAGTTTACTGGTTGACTGTGAATTTATGGTTAGTAGTTCTCTGTTATTTCCCACAGAGCCTTCAAATAGCAATGTGTCTCTGGTATAACTGTTGAAGAGGCAGGTAGAACAAAAGCTTTGGAAATATGTCATACAGTTCTTCTGCAGCCTTTACTTACTGAGAAACTGGGATTAGCTTGAGAATAAAGAATAAAGTCAAAGCATTTATATCAAAAAATAACTTATTTGGATTGATTTTGTTGTTTTGAGTCTTAGATGCTATGCCTCATTTATATTTATATTTTGTTGCTTAAAATGCTTCCTATAATGAAGGTGGTATTTATTCATGTCTGGCATTTGGGTCATTGTTTCTCTTAGTGGAGATTTAGTGGATGACCTGGGTGATCTTATTCAACATTTATAATCAAAAGTCTATGTGAGTTTTCAGAAGTAAAGAAGTTGATTTCTCCCACTCAGCAGACTGGAGAAGCTGCTGTGCTGTAGGCAGCTGGCAAAGAGCTGAACCTTGAGATCAAATGGGCAAGGGGCATGCAATTGGCTCTCAGCTCCAAATTATTATGTCTGTGCTTTGTTTGGTAATACTGGGTCTGCAATTCTGCAAAAACTAAATTTTCTGTTATTTTATTTTAGGACTGACTACTGAAAGCACTAGGGAGACAACAAGAGGGTTAGGGCAGGGACAAGGGATACAGTCTTGGAATTGCTTCTTATTGCTACCAGTGTACCAATGATGTCCTTCAGTGGGCTTGTTTCAATACTAGCATTGATTTCCATATTCCAAAAATCTGCCTCAACCTTACCTCGCAAATATAGTGGCATCAATCAAGAAGCTCATTAGAGACATGACTCTTAGAAAGTAACCATGGCATTATATGTGGAAGCATGGTGTGTGTGTGTGTGTGTGTGTGTGTGTGTGTGTGTGTGTATTTATGTATCTGTATATCTTAGGTAAAGTTTATCACTGTTTGAAGTTAATAGTTTATGGTGAGGATTAGAGAGTAAGGAACTGTAAAATAGTGTGAGTAAACATTAAGAAGAGAAGAAAGAGAGGATCTTGTGTTTCTGATCCTACAAATTCCTGTTTGGATACTCTGATCGATACTGTTACAAACACAACTAACAAAAGCTTATGTATTTTGCTGTCAGCTACCAAAAACTCTATTGCTAGATTTCTGAGGTGATATTTAACAATATCAGGAAACAAATATAATATGACAGCTGATGATGAAAACAGTAATACAGAGTAAGAAAAAGGAACTAGCTTCAGAAGCAAAATCCTCAGGGAAACAGAAAACAGGAACAACTTCAGTAATTTTATAGGATGTCTTCTACATGTGGACTACTGGAATAGACATTAGAGTCTGGCCTTTGGTTAGGAAGCGCCAGCCAGCATGAGCCCACATCCATGTGGAGGCAGTCAGCTCCAGGGCCTGGTGTGCTTAGAAGGTTGACATTATCATTTTTTACTCAAAACAAAACATATTAAACATTACTTTTTCCAAGTAGTTTTTCTTCCATCTTTCAGTGTGTCTGCATATAATAATTCTGCACACCTAGTTTCTGTAGAGTAGTTCTATTTATTTATTAATGATGAAAGTGTTATCTGCAGCTTTTAATCACCCTGAAATTTGTCAGATGGAAAATAATGATGTTTATGTAGTTACTGAAGCTTGTCCTTGGTGTCAGATGCTAGCTTGCAAATAGTCCTGTCTTGTGGAAAAACAGACAAAAAATGTGTTTAATAGCTATTTGACAACTTTCCTTCTTATTAGTTCTTTGAGAATTTCATGTAATGTATTTTGACCATATTTACCCCAAACTACTCCCAGATCCATGCCTACTTTAAAAAAGAAACTCTTCAAGTGCAGTTGCTGCTGCTAATATCTTCTCAGATGTATGACCTTCCACTGGAGTGTAGATAACTTACTAGAGGACAAATCTTTAAGGAAAGCTCTCCTTCTCCAGAGGCTATCAATTACCCATAGTTCCTCAGCTATGAGTATGGCTTTGGCCCAACCCTCCTTCTCTATGCTAGGATTTTGTCTGGCTTGAGTTTGTGCAGATCTTATACTGTCACAACCATTGTGAGTTCTAAGGTGCAACTGCCCTGGTATGTCTGAAAACACTCTTGTGATCATCCACTGCCTCTGGATCTTAGAGTCTTTCGGAATTCTCTTCCACAATCATTCCTAAACCTGTGGATGATGAGTACAATGCAGATTACCAAGTTTGGGCTGAACATTCCTTAGTTTCTCATTCAGTGCATCTTGGCCAGTTGTGGATTGCTGTTAGTCACCATCTGCTGTAGAAATGAACTTCTCTGATGAGGGTTGAGAGATGTAGAAAATGTGTGGGTACTTGTGCTCATAAAGAAGCACCAGGGAAATCAGGAATGTTAAATACTCAGGGTTATCTCTTCAAAGGGAGCTGTATAACCCATTTTCTGCCTGGAAGGCTGAGAATGGATGTGGTTAATAGCCTGATGTACACACTGGCTTTCCAGGACTCTCATAACCACCTACAGTGCTAGTCTTCTCGAGACCCTTATCATGAGTGTTGGAGGCCTACTGGTTCTTGTACTCACAGAAAAGCACTAAGACAACCAGAGATGTAAATCATGTAGGAGTGTCTCTCAGTGGAGGAGATCAAATCTAGTCACTGCATTCTATCCAGAAAGCTGACATGTAGATTATTAACAACTTGGTGACCTTTTTGCTATCTGTGGAGAGAGACCTTATCCATTTTTTTCCATATAGTCATGCCTTATCTAAGTTCCCCAGAATGCTTATTCTAGACTTTTCCTTCCCTAGACTACTATCCATCCTAAGGGTATATGCCACAAGTACTTTATACTCTGCTGGCCTCTATGATATTTGTCAGAGAAAATATTAGATTCCAGGCCATTTAGTTACAGAACCCACCCTCATGGTCACATGTACAATGTAAAAGAGTTTCTCTGTAGTCCCACCACAAGTTTTATTGTATACTTAGAATTGGACTGATTGGACTGATTGCTGCCTGGAAACTTTTTCCAAAATTGCACTGTGTTTTAAATATTTGGACAATGAAGCTCCTGGCGTTAGACTCCCAGAAGTTTGATGCAGTTTGCACATCGTTTCCATCTTACATCTTCACGTGGTTCTCTTCCCTGTATGATACCTGCATGGAATGCCTCACATGAGCCTGCATCTTCAGTTAATATATAGAACTCATCTTAACGGAAGATGTTTCTTGTATTTTATAAGAGTTTCCATTAATCATGTCTTAAGCTTTATTGTACACTTGGGATCAAATGAATTGTCACAGAAAACTTTTTCCCAACTCATGTTGTGTTAAGTATAACTAAAATAAGCTGCCTGATATCAGACTCTTGAAGTTTGACTGACACTGGCTACTAAGTCTTGTAGAACTCGACTGTCTTCTTGCCTCACATAGATCACTACTGTCCTGGCTGTGGTATTTGCAGAGATTCACATAAGGAGATGCACTAATCTAGGGGGATGAAGGAAAGTCATTAAAAGTTGATCTTGTCACAACGATGCAACATGTGAAGACACTGTTGACAGCTAAATTTGTCACTGCTGACCTGGATTCACAGGTGCTCTGCATGAGTTGGACATAAATGAATGCAGCAATCTCTGCCAATTACAGAGGTCAGGGGATGTGCTGAGCTGTCCTCAGAAGACCTGTACAGACGCATTGCTATCCTGCCTTCCTCCTTCAACTACCTTGGAACCTTAGGCTGTGTTTGTATCTATCAGCTTTGATTCACAGACAAGAGCCTAACATAACTATCTTCTAAGTGACTCCACCCAGAGCCTCTGACTGAAACAAATCCTAAGACCCACAGCCATGTATTATAGGGAGCTTGGAAAGTCTTGTATTAGAGTTGGGTAAAGAATCCAGAGGAGACAGGAAGTCTACAAGACTAACAGAGTCTACTAACCTGAGCCCTTGGGGGCTCCCAGATATTGAACTACCAACCAAAGAGCATACAAAGAATGGACCTAGGCCCCAAGATGCATATCTTAGTCATGTGGGTTACCTAACAACTGGGTTGGGGCTTACTCTGACTCTGTGTCTGCAAGTAGATACCACTTCTAACTAGGATTTGTCTGTGTGGACTCATTGGAAAAGGATATACCTAGTACTGCAATGATTTGAGGTGCCAGAGTGGGTTAGTCCCCTGGGAGGGACCTCTACCTTCTCTGAGGTACAAAGAAGGGAAGATGGAGGAGGGACCATGTGAGGGAAGGACTGGGAGAATGGGAGATAGGATCAGCATGTAAAGTGAATAAATAAATTAATGAAAAAAAAGAGTTGGTCTAATACTATGGCCATTTACCAGAATATTAGTAGCATATTCTTTTCTACAGACTATGACCTGTCAAGCCACAAGTTCTTGGACTGATAACCATACTGGATATGAATTCTATCTTGTGAAGCTGACCTTAAATCCAGTCAGAATGTTAATTTCACTATTGAATCATTGGACATATCTGGCCACATTGGTCATTGATGTTGCTTACAAGTTCACAGGTAGACAAGACTGATGATTATATTTGTCTTCCAGTATATGTGCATAACACCTTCTAGTAGCATGAGTGATGCTGACCATAGTGATGAAGAGTCTAGGTCAGAACCAGCTTTATTTCTCCATGTTCTAAAGCTCAAAATATGTGCTGTCTTCAGCAACAGGATTTTACCATCAAGTTCTGGAGGGTAACTGACAGCATTGGCCATAGGCTATAATGTTTGAAGATCTATAGGAACTCACTGGCCAACAACTCCAAAAGAGGTAACCCATTCCTAGGCTTTGAATATGTTTTCTTGTGGTATCCCACAAGGTCACTGTTATCTCATTAATGGTAACTCCATTTGAAATATATGTGTGCATATATATTTATATACTTCTACAGTAGTGGGTTTCCATATGACTTTTTCGAAAGAATTTCAATGTTAGTCTTTCTCTCCATCCTCTTCTACTCTGCCCTCCTCCATTCCCGACCCAATGTTTTCTGTTTCATTATCCCCCTTTATACCTCTGCATCCAATCTCTACTCCCTTACAGTTCGTTACTAATTCTCTGACCTCTATGGTTTTTCTAAACCACACATACATAGCTGAAGAATCAAAGCTAACATCCATAAATGAGAGAAAACATAGGACATTAGTCTTTCTGGTTCTTACTTCATTCAGAATACCTGTTAGTCTATTTTAGTTAGTGTAGTCATCTAAAATGGCACTATTTCATCTTTCTTAGGAGTTGACTTACATTCCATTGTATACATGTACCACATTTTCATGATCCATCCATAAGTTGATAGTTATCTTGGCTGTTTCCATTTCCTTGTTACATGAACAGAGCATTAAGGAACAGAGATGAGCAAATATTTCTATAGTATTATATAGAGTCATTTGGGTATATGTCCAATTGGATAGTTGGGTTATGAGGTAGATCTATTTCTAGCCTATGGAGGAAACTTAATACCAATTTCTACTGTGGCTAAACCAGTTTATATTCTCACCAGCAGTTAATAAACAACTCCCTTCCCACATCCATGCCAGAATTTGTTATCATTCTTTTTATCTTGGTCCTTCTGACACTGGTAGATGATATCTTAAAGTAGGTTTAATTTGCATTTTCTGATTGTTAAGCATGTTAAACATAAAAAATGCTTCTCAGACATCAGACTTTCATTTTTTTTGAACTCTGTATAGTTCTTGGTATCATTTTTCAATTGGGTTGTTTGGTTTCTTGAAGTTTAGGCTTTTAAATCTTTGTAAACTAACCTTTAGACTAGATACTAACTAGGTACTAACCTTCTGACAGATACAGGTAAAGATTTTTCTTTTTACTCACTATACTGGCTAGTTTTAGTATCAACTTGACACAAGCTGGAGTTATCACAGAGAAAGGAGCCTTCCTTGAGAAAATGTCTCCTTGAAATCCAGCTATGAGGCATTTTCTCAATTAGTAATCAAGGGTGAGAGTGCCCATTGTGGGTGGTGCCTCCCCGGGCTGGTGGTCTTGAGTTCTATAAGAAAGCAAGCTGAGCAACTCAGGAGAAGCAAGCCAGTAACATCACTCCATGGCCTCTGCATCAGCTTCTGCTTCCTGACCTGTTTGTGTTCCGGTCCTGACTTTCTTTGGCGATGAAAGCAATGTGGAAGTGTAAGCTGAATAAACCCTTTCCTCCCCAACTAGCTGCTGGTCATGCTGTTTTGTGCAGGAATAGAAACCCTGACTAAGACACTCACTCTGTAGGATGCCTATTTGGTTGAAAGGTGGTGTCTTTTACTGTGTAGAAGCCTTTATATAGAGGATGTCAGAACGAATAATTTCATTAATTGTTGGTGTCAATGCCTGTGACTACTGTGGCCCTACTCAGAAAGTCACTATTTTATTGAGTTCAAGCTTATTCCCTACTTTCTCTTTTGTCAGATTCAGGATCTCATGTCTTATGTTGAGGTCCCTAATCCATTTGAAGTTTGTTAAGTGTAAGAAATCCATGTCTGTTTTCCTTCTACTATATGTATCCATCCAGTCTAACAAGCATTTATTGAAGATTGTATCTTTTCATCAATGTATATTTTTGGGCCATTTGTCAAAATTCAAATAGCTGTAGAAGTGAGGACTTTTTTAATTCCTTTCATCATTTGTATAGAACACTATGTTAATAGTATTAAATAAAAATAACAAATTCTATTTCTTGTGGAAAGCCGCAATAGCACTCGCTATCACAAAATGGCGCTGGCTTCCGCTGTGCCAGCCCGACTTCCTTTCAGGAAACTAGCTGTGCACATGTGCAAGAGTGTGTTTGCACCAAGTCTTTGCCCACCCCGGGGTGTGCCAGTGAGATCATGGGTAAGCGACCAATCAGGCATGGATGCACCGTGCTAGGGTTTTATAAGCAGCGCCTTTCTGGGCCCAGGTCTCTCCTCTTCAAGATGCAATAAATGCTTTGCTGCAGAAGGATCCTGGTGTCCGCGCGTGCGTTCCTGCTGGTGAGACGTTGGGCACGCGACATATGGTGCCAAAACCCGGAAAAAACGCCTCACCATCGCCGGCGCCGAGGAGAGCCTCCGCTCTCAGAGAGGATCCAGAACTGTAGTGTCTAGGGTAATCTCTTAGAGGCATGCTTGGTCTTGTTCTCTCTCATTTCTCTCCCCCATTAGAAGATGCAGCGGAGGCTTTTGTTATCGTTTTAGCAGCGCTCATTCTTTCTCTTTTGGTTTTTGATTTTGTGGCTGCCCCTAGACACAGTCAGAAGTCGTGCCTAGAAGATGGGAAATGCCGCCCAACAGTAATAGCAGGACAGGGAGCGCTAGGGGAGTTACAGGACAGCATGTCAGAAATAGAGCGGAATGAAAGATTAAAGAGCTCAAAGAGAAAAGGTGCACATAAGAAAAAAAGGCCCTTCTAAGGACCTTGGATCCGAGGAAGCGAGAGATAAGGGAAAGGACACCCTGGGAGAGAAAAAGGGAGGAGATAAAAGGAACACAGTATTTTGGGAGAAAAATTTTGTCTCTGTGCTTGTAAAAGGTGTGATTAGGCTCTGGAAACTTCACAGAGTCATACTGATCAGATTTGATAGAGCTAGACCGCCTGAAATATTTATTCAGGAGAATCAAACAAAAAGATATCTCAATTCTAAACTTTTGTCTTCAGAGTTGTACTGTTTCACTTCCATACCATTTGTGAATGTCAGTCGTGCTGCTCAGATATCCCGTAATATATCTCAGTATCTTACAGGAATTTGGTTTCAACACATAGATGGACTAGTCCAGGAATTGATACAATCCAGTCCATATCAACTCCACTTGAGTGGATGGTCACCGTGGAAGTGGTAGGAAAGGGGAAATCCTTCCTCTCTGCTGACTCCTATTTGAATCTGGGTCCCTTTGGTGGGACATCATCTAGTTTTTCCCCTTTGTCTATTGTCTGTCCTTGGTGCACCAAACTGTCCATGTATGTCAGTTTATGTCTGTGGTTTTTGTTTCTCATTGTTTAAATGTTTTATGTTTCATGTTCAAAAGAAAAAATGGTAAAAACTTTATCTGCCAGTCGTTCACACCTTGATTTGGTTTTAACTCATTTCAAAAAAGGAACAAATGAATAAAAAGCAGTTTCAATCAGCCCTTGGAGCCCTGTACATGTAGCCAGGTGTCTAGGTCAGCTGGAGAAGCTGCCCGGGGGCTGAGCGTCTGCAGGAGCTGATGGCTGTTTCTCTTAGAAAAATCCCTGACTTATTATTAGACTTAGCAGGTGACAAGGTGCTTCTCTTAAAATCATAGCTAGAAAAGTAAAAATGGTGCTTTGTCTAAATATTAAAGATATGTGTAGCCACTTCAATTTTATTTCTCATTGGTTTTAAATGTATAAATATGCTCTACATGCCTTGGTTATGGACTATTGGCTTTTAAGTTATTGGATATGGTTAAAAAGGTATAATATTGGTAATAGAATGTTGACATAAAGCTGGTAATTTGGATGAAGTCATTCTAGACAACATGTGGCATGAGCCAACCTAGGGAAACAGGTCTAAATTGAGATAATATTTATATGGAACTCTTATCCTAGAAACCAGGCTTCTAAAAGATTTTAAGGGCAATGTCTCTTTGTTGAGGTACTAGAGACCGCACCATCATGCGTTCATATGTAGGAATTGGCAGTCAAACTTTGTAGCATGAAGGATAGACTCGGTGTTTTGGAGACTGGATTTTGGACACTAGATCATTTGTTGGAGGTTGAGTTTTGCTTTCCAAAGTTGTGGTTTGCCCTGAAGTTATCTGTATTTTAATGCTAATTCCACTGCCCCAAGAACAGCTGCCTAGTCACTACTCAGAACTCAGGTGACCTTGTGGTTGTGCTCTGGTGTTACAAGGAGAACTTAAGGATTGTGATTAAGGATTGCCAGTGTTGCATTGACTAACTCAAACTTATTTATAATTGAGAAAAAATCAAACAGGTAGAGATTGTTACAGGATTTACAAAGGATTGATGAGGTTTTAGAACTTGTGAGAGCATTACAGCTTGTTTGCTTACTTCAACCGCCATTTCAAGATAGATTTAGAGGATTGATTTTATGCAATTTGTTTACATCATAGCAATTGTGAGTTTTCATTTTGTGAGCTTGCTTATAATTTTAGAGAGCCCATGAAGTGATATCATTAAAAATTTTTTACAAAAGAATGGCTAATAGCCTTATATTATGTAATTTTGTTGCTTCTTTAATGTAAGAAGTTAGAACTTTTGAACCTTTCAGTGTATGGAATTTTTTTACTACAAACCTTTTGCTCTCAAAATGAGCTTTAATATTTGGGGAATAGCTGTTACACTACTCCAGAAAAGAATATTTGAAACTAATTTTAAGCTTCTAAGGATATGTTAATTGCCAAAATACCTCACCTACCGGAGGACTCAACTTTGTTATCCTCATTGGAGATAAAGCTTCAGTTGTGTTAATACAGAATTGTAGGCTAGAGTCATGTATGTATTTTAAAAAGAAACTTGGTGAAACATACCTTATTCCAAACAGCAATCAAATTGGTTATTACAAAATACTGATATTTGGCCTATTACATATACAAATTTCAGGCAAAGTTGATAATTTTACTCTTTGCATGCTTTTGTATTTACTGTAAATTTGTGCATGCAACCCATAGAAAATGTGCTTACTGTATTATAGGTGGTTCATCTAATGAAAAGGCTACATGTATGATTGGATCACTTGTTTATTCTCTGGAGTTTCCCCTGCTTCAACACAGACTATTAAATTCCGTGCTTTAGCCACTGTTTTTAAAATGTTAAAAAAAATCAAGCTTTCAATTCATATACTGATAGCCAATGTGCTGCTTGTGGTTTATAATTGATTTCAATTGCTTAATGCTTTATTTGAGGCAGGTTTTCTACTTGAAATCAATGAGTGATTTCAGTGTGAATGTCTGACAACTCACTGTCCTTTCAGTGCTCTGGCTCAGACAACTAAACAGAACCATAGACCCAACTCTTTGAAAATGGTAATGGAGTTGAAAACACACCCTCACGAAAAGAGGAAGACTCCATTTGCTTACTTTCAATGCCCAGCCTCACCCTGCCAACTCAGGGATTTCTAAATAAGGCTAAATCTGGACCTTGTTTACAGGACTCGGCATTTCTAATTAATGCTTAAAACTTGTGAGGTGCTGGAGAGATGGCTTAGTGGTTAAGAGCACTAAGTACTGTTCCTTTGTAGGCCATTTGGGAACTCAAACTAGATTGCCTGGACCCCTTAACAAGGGAGGACAATGATACTAGACAGTTTATATCTTAATAAATAAAAAGGGGGTGTTTTATCCCTGTATGCTATGTATGCTATACAATTATTTAATAATACTCCTTTTATTTCCAATTTTAAATTTGGATGCCAAGGAACTCTGAGTGTTTATGGCACCCTACAACTAGGCATACTTCTGCATTTGGCATGATCCTGTCCAGGTATTTATATGGGGAAGAAGGAATGTTTGTGTTTTTTCTACAGGATGCTACAAGAGTATGCCAGCTGCCAGAAGTGGTTGCTGAGACTTGCTGATCCTGGTTGCATGAAGATTCAGCTCTCGTGGTTCGGGTCCCTGGAGTCATTCCTCTGCCCTGAGAGGAAGATGGAAGATTTCCCCTCATCTTTTGTCATCACAGATTTTGGCGTTGCTGCAGTCAGTGTTACCGCTGCGTGTGTCCTGTCCCACTGTGGCCTGCACTCCGACCCTCTGTGCACTGCTGCTTACTGGAGAAGACTGGACTCCAGCCGTTACTGCCCCCCTCATTCCCCTGGTGACTCCTGCTGCCTTGACTGGTGTCATTTTGAAGTCTGTAGCTTCACATGAATGCAATCTGTGTGAAGCTGCTGTGGACTGGGGAACTCTGCCCTGGTTGTGCAGATCTCAGACATGGTTCCATTGCCTGCTGGTTGTTCCAGAGAAGAATGACTGATCCTGAACTGTCCTGGGAAAGACCTTGTTATTTTCACTGCTATTGTAGCAGCCATTATTGCTGCAGCCATTGTGTCTGCAGTGTCTGGAGTTACCCTCCCCCAATGTATTGCTAGGCAAGCACAATGGGTGAACTTTCTGGAGTAGTTGCTAACAATTGGGAATTCTAAATTTTATTATAGGAGCGGCTTGACTATGGCCCTTGGTGGTAACAGCTGAGGAGAACCAGATGAGGTGCCCACTACTTATCGGGGGTGGCTCTGTTTGGCGCAGCCCTATGCTGTGGATTAGTGTTCATGCTATGGTTGGTTTGCAAACTCAGATCTCAACAGAAACGTGACAAGGTCATTGTCACTCAAGCACTTGTGGCCATTGAACAAGGGGCCTCCCCTGGAATTTGGTTATCTATGCTCAGGAATTAGTCGGCATCTGAGTTCTCTGCTCTTACCCCCATGGATTTGTGGATCCATTGCACTGGGATGAGAGAGACTCAATGATTCTTTGATCAGCCCTTCTACATCGCTGAGGTTTCCTCATTGCACGCAATAGGGTGATCATGATTTCCCCACTAACTCATTTTCTGTCTGGCCCCTTTTGTAGAGTTCGCCCTAGGTCGTTTAGCAGTTACTGTCACACAGCACTGCTGTATCCAGAGACGGGCAACTTTCCTCATGCACAGACCAATCTAAGACACGGAGCCTGGTGGCGATAGGGTTACCCTACGACGGATAAGGCTGTGACATTAGAGGAATGACCTAAGACAGGAGCCACAGCAGATGGACGTAACTGCAGAGGCCTAGACCAGCCTCATTCTAGTAAAACAAAAAGGGGGGATATGGAAAGCCGCAATAGCATTCGCCATCACAAGATGGCGCTGGTGTCCGCTGCGCCAGCCCAACTTCCTTTCAGGAAACTAGCTGTGCGCATATGCAAGAGTGTGTTCTCGCCAAGTCTTTGCCCACCCCAGGGCATGCCAGTGAGATCATGGGTAAGCAACCAATCAGGCATGGACGCGCCGTGCTAGGGTTTTATAAGCAGCGCCTTCCTGGGCCTCGGGTCTCTCCTCTTCAAGATGCAATAAACGCTTTGCTGCAGAAGGATCCTGGTGTCCGCGCGTCATTCATGCTGGCGAGATGTTGGGCGCGCGACAATTTCTTTGTAAATTCAGCTTGGCTAAAGTGACTTTTAAAGCATTTACTTTTAAAAAGTCACTGTATTGCAAGAGAAAACATTTTAAAGTTCATGTAGTCCCAAATGTTGCTGATACTTGGGTCTAGAACCTGTTTTACTGAAGTTTGTTTCATAAAATTTTTACCTATCCTAATATCTTGACAGGAATTTCTTGTGATTTCATAAGGTAATTTTTAGGATTTAAATTAATATCACGTCTATATTTTAAATTGATTTTTGTGCAAGATGAAAAATACAAATCAGATTTTATTCTTCTGCAGGTGATGTTTAATTTTGCCAGCATAATTTATTGAATAAGCTGTATTTTCCACTTATGGTTTTGCTTACATTGTCAAAATAAGGTAGCCATAGTTTCATCTGCTTATTGCCAGGTCCTTTATTCTATTCTCCTGGTCTACCTGTCAGTTTTTATGTCAACTTTAGGCTGTGTTTATCACTGTATCTCTGAATTTGAAGTTGGATACTGTGATACTGCTAATTATATTCTTTTTTCATTTGGTTGGTTTTTCAAGATAGGATTTCTTTGTGTAGCCCTGGCTGTCCTGGACCTCACTGTATAGACCAGACTGTCCCCAAACTCACAGAGATCCACCTATCTCTGCCTCCCCAGTGCTGGGATTAAAGGTGTGCGCCACTGAAAGACCACCAAGGTGGGGAAGACCCCCCACTCAAATTTTGAGACAATGCAACCCCCCCAAGAACTTACAAGAAACTGGTCTTGATGTAATGAACAAGAGGTGTATTTGAGGAACCAGAGCTCTGGGGACAACACGTATCTCACACAGGAGACAGAGGAGTTGACCCTGAGCCCAATTAGGGGAAGGTATTTATAGGGAAAATTACATAGGCAGTTGGCAACAGTCATACAAAGCGATTTCATTGGTTGGTTTACATTGGCACACGTGATCTAACTTGGGCTCAGTTCAACTCTAGGCCACCCTGCTTCTGGGGCAAGCTGACCCTAGTTTTTGCTTTTCTCAGGACTGTTGAGTCAGGCCTTATCAAAGCCAGATGGTTTGTGGTAGCTATAGCTGGGCTACGTCCCCAAACATGTTATGTTATTCTTTGCTGTGAGGTGCACTTGTCCTCATGGCAGGGTCAGTGGGGCATAGTTTAAAATCTTTATTCTTTCACCTCCACTGCCCACCTTTGCCAACTGTATTCTTAAACTTTAGGATTACGGTGGTGTTTTGTGGTTCCTTAGAGACTTTTGCATTTTTTAAAGATATGTGAAATACAGCATCAAAATTTTGACAGGTATCAAGTTAAATATATGGATTAGTTTTGGCATTATAGTCATTTTCACAATATTAATTTTGCCATGCAAAAGCATGGAAGGTCTTTCCATGGTTCTACTGCAGTGTTTTTTATCCTTCCTAGTGGAGCCCTTTAAAACAGATCCTAGTGACATAGAGATGCCCAACCACACAATAACTTTTGTTACTACTTCGTAAGTGTACTACTGTTATGAATTGTAGTGCAAGTATCTGTGTTTTCCAATGGTCTTAAATGACTCCTGTGAAAGGGTCATTTGACCCAATTCTGCAAGTCTTGATACCCACAGATTGAAAAACACTGCTCTATTATCTTTGTTAAATTTCATTTTTAGTGCCTTGATGTTTTCATTTTAGAGGTATTTCACTTCTTTGCTTAGGTATATTCCTAAGTACTTAGTTTTGGAAGGAGTTATTACAAATTGGATATTTTCTCTAAGACTATATTGTTGATATATGTGAGTGGTATTTTGTTGTTGTTGTTTAAATATTTATAGGCTTTTATAGGATGTTATGTATGATATCATCTGCAGATATAGTTAGTTTGACTTTCTTTTGTATTTGGTCCAACTGCATTATAAAAACATTGTAAATAAAAAAAATCATACATTAAAATTAACCAGATGCTAAGAGTATGAATAAGAATAGATTTGATATTGAAGTGTGAAATCCAACATGAAATCCCGAACTTCTATCTAAATAGCTATTCTAATTATAAAGTTCATTAAGTCATATATTTTAATTCTTCCTTTCCTATTGTTGTCTCTCATCTCTCTTTTTGTTGTCTAATTGCTATAGCAAAGGCTGTGAGCAGTGTAATGAACAAAAGGAGTGAGTGAGCATCCTTGTCTTGCCCTTGACTTCACAGGAAATGCTCTCAGTTGGTCTTCAATTTAGGATGTGGTGGCAATAAATTTGTTGTATATAGTCTTTATTATTTTCAGGTACAATGCCCCTGTCCCTAATGTCTCCAGGACTTTTATGCCTGTAAACTGCCTTTTCTGGAATCAAAGAGGTTATGCTGTTTGTAACCTTGTATGTTTGTAACAAATATTATTGATTTACATAAGTTAAGTTGACTCTGCTCTCCAGGGTGAAACTCACTTGATCACAGTGTACGTTTTTCTTAATGTGTCCCAGAATTCAGTTTAAAAGTATTTGATTGAAAACTTTGCATCTGTTTTAATCAAATAAATGGATCTATAGTTTGTTGTGTCTTTATCCGGTTTGATACCAAAATAATAACATGAAAATAAATAATTTCATGACAATTAATTTGGTAGTATTCATTTGAATTCTATTTCATGGAACATATTAAGAAGAATTTGTATTCAATATTTCTTGAAAGTGTGATAGAGTTTAGATGGGAGTCCTTCTAATTTTGAGCTTTGCTTGGAGGGGAACCTGATTAAATCTTTGACCTCATGCTTGTAATGATCTGTCTTCTGACCTTAATTCTGATAGTTCACACTTCAGAAATTTGCATGTTTCTTTTAAGTTTTTCATAGTTTTAGAGAATAAGTTTTTAAAAGCATCCTCTATTACTGTTCTGGATTTCACTGGAACTTATTGTAATAACAGGATTTTTTATCTCTAATGTTAATTTGTGTCTGATGTTTCTTTCTCTTTGTTTGATTGGATAAGGGTTTGTCAATCTTACTTTTTCAATGACTCTTTAACTAGTCATTCTTTTATTCCTAGAGGACGTATGTATGTATGTATGTATGTATGTATGTATGTATGTATGTATGTATGTAAGACCTGTAGCAATTAATGCCAAGGAAGTAAAACTTACAATCAACAAATGGGCCAATGAAATGAATAGACAGTTTCCAAAGACAAAACATAAATGGTCAATAACAATTTTAAAAAGCATTCTCCTAGTAATCAGGGAAATAAAAATAAAAAATACTTTGAGAATACTACCTTATGTCAGTTAGAATGGCAATCATGGAATCTGGCAACAAATGCTGGTCCCTGCTAAGCAGTGCTATTTGGGGAGAATATAGACTCTTGAGAAGATGCAGCCTTGCTCATGAAGCAGTTCCTGTTCTTTCTTTACTTCCTGTTTATAGATGAAAATGGATTTAGCCAGTTTCAAGCCACCACACCTGCTTCCCCACTATCCTGGACTCTGTCTTCCTGAAATAATAAATTAAAATGAGGCTTTTCTTCCTTACATTTCTTTTGACCACATCAAGAGAATAACTAATACACTTGAGGATGTGATACATGTCTATAGAATTGTCTATACTCTTTCCATTTGATTCTAATTCAGTTTATTTTAAATGTTCAAAGACTCATTTTGCTTTGGTCATCAACTAGGAGAGCATAAACCAGATTTTTCAAAAATATTATTGTTATCTGTCATAAGCTTAAGGCAAGAAAAAAAGATCAGCAAGAGAATGAGGTAGAGGAAATCTTTTTCCTTAATTCATGTATGGTAACCATTTAGTCCTGTAATTCTTTGTGGGCAAATAAAGCCACACTTTTATTTTTTGTGGATTTCACACCTCTCAATTAAGAGGATAAAGCAACTCAAAACATGTAATATTATAAGGCTCTAAATTAACCTTGATAAAACTGATCATTGCTTCTTATCATTGTAGTTATATAAATAACAGTCTCCTATGAATATGTTTCCCAACTGAGGTTTTAAGTTTGTGATTTAGGGGAAAATGGGCAAAATTTGATCCTCGCACTTGGTAGCTGGGTGACCTTGGAAATTCATGCTTTAATTTAGGGAAAATTATTATTCATTAGGTAAAAATATGTGTTGTTGTAAAAAAATATAAAAATAAAAAAATATAGTTGTCTATTACCCCGCTAGGTCCGCACCGCGGTGCCCCAAGATATCTGCTAAATATCTTGGTGGAAACACATCCCAGCCACACACTTTCCTACACTCAAACCCTCACATAAAAGAACACACAACACAATAATCTTTGACCCAATTGGTAAGATATAATTGCCCACTTAAACATACAAAGCCCGGTGCCATCCATCCCTTAGGAACATTGATAATAACCTATAAATACACAGAGCAGAATCTTAACATCACCGGCCATGGCTTTTCCCCCTCTCTTCTCCCTGTCTCACCTTCTCCTCTAGTCTCCTCCTCTTCCTTCAAGCTTCTCTCCCGCCCATCGTTCCTTCTCCTCCAATGACAGGCCTCCTTCTATTCTGTATCTGCCCTTCACCTGTACTTTACAAATTCAATGGGGAGGCTCTGGTGAAGTCACCTGATTCCTGAGTATGTGACTAGGGATATGTTCTTGGGGCAGTGGAATTAGCATCAACATACAGATAACTTCAGGGCAAAACACAATATTTCCCCCTTTTTGTCCAGTTAAAAAGCCTTTTCACTTACATATAAATTGAGTACAATTATTAACATTCTACAATTTATAAAGCATATGATATTCTCAAGACTCAGTCCATCACTATATCAGTTAAACAGAACATTTAGTTATTCATTCCAGCTTAAGAAAGGCTTAAAATCTTTATTATATCTTGGCTAGCTTGTATACTATCTGATAAATATCCAATAAAATATGTATATTCAGAGTTATACAGCCTGATAGGCTATGAGACTATAATCAGTCTTCAACCCATCAGAAATCTGGGAATGACCAAATATTTATACACATAGGAAGCCTAACACGGCTTCCAGAACTGAGAGGTTGTAGAGACAAATCTCCATTAGCAGAGTCCCCTGTTAGCAACATGTGAGTGCAAGTCTTCAGCCTTCTGGCCCTAAATAAACTGACAGACTCTTGAAATGCAGATTTTGAAGGGCTGATCACCCTGTCTTGGCAGGGTTTATCAGTCAACTATTCTGCATAATTTGTCCTTTTCTGGACAGTATTAGTCTGCAGATGAAACAGGCAGTTTTGTCCAGTGGCTGCCTAGCCACAAAGTATTGCCTCATTTGAGATAGAGATGTTCAAATTCTTCATTAAATCCAGCAAAGGGGAATAGTTAGGACCAGATATGTCTCAAGAAAAGAGAAATAACCTTAAATCTCAAATTTTGTGGATTTCTGACGTTTTTGAAAACCATCTATCTATGTAAGACAATCTGGACTGTTGTCTACATATCCTACATAGTATCTTGAAAGTACTCTCACAAACTCAGAGCCATGAATTTGGTATTTGAATCTTAAATCACAGGTGTAATCAACTCAGAAGTTTGTAATGACAATCGAAAGATGGGCTCTAAACATTGTACTTTTTTTTTTATGGTCAACTAGGTTGTTCTTTTTTTTTAAATATCTTTATTAACTTGAGTATTTCTTATTTACATTTTTTTGATTGTTATTCCTTTCTCTGGTTTCCGGACCAACATCCCCCTAACCCCCCTCCCTTCTATATGGGGTGTTCCCCTCCCCATCCTTCCCCATTACCACCCCCCCCAACAATCACGTTCACTGGGGGTTCAGTCTTGGCAGGACCAAGGGCTTCCCTTTCCACTGCTGCTCTTACTAGGCTTTTCATTGCTACTTATGAGGTTGGAGCCCAGGGTCAGTCCATGTATAGTCTTTGGGTAGTGGCTTAGGCCCGGGAAGCTCTGGTTGGTTGGCATTGTTGTACATGTGGGGTCTCGAGCCCCTTCAAGCTCTTCCAGTCCTTTCTCTGATTCCTTCAACAGGGGTCCCATTCTCAGTTCAGTGGTTTGCTGCTGGCATTTGCCTATGTATTTGCTGTATTCTGGCTGTGTCTCTCAGGAGAGATCTACATTTAGTTCCTGTCAGCTTGCACTTTTTTGCTTCATCCATCTTGTCTAATTGGGTGGCTGTATATGTATGGGCCACATGTGTGGCAGGCTCTGAATGGGTATTCCTTCTGCCTCTGTTTTAAACTTTGCCTCCCTATTGCCTGCCAAGGGTATTTTTGTTCACTTTTTAAAGAAGGAGTGAAGCATTTGCATTTGGGTCATCCTTTTTGAGTTTCATGCGTTCTGTGCATCTAGGGCAATTCAAGCATTTAGTCTAATAGCCACTTATTAATGAGTGCACACCATGTGTGTTTTTCTGTGATTGGGTTACCTCACTCAGGATGATATTTCCCAGTTCATTTGCCTATGACTTTCATGAAGTCATTGTTTTTGATAGCTGAGTAATATTCCATTGTGTAGATGTACCATATTTTCTGTATCCATTCCTCTATTGAAGGGCATCTGCGCTTCACACCCATCATGAAGACTAAATTTTTTAAAAAGGAAGGAAGCTAAACAATTAGCCTGATAGGCTTTTGTACTCTGTGATACCAGGAAATTAACCCAAAAGTCCCGTGGAGGCCACGTTAAGAGAATCTGAGCTTCCTGTTGTGGTAAATATCAAAAGTAAACACAAAAGCTCGCTAGCCGGCATCAACGAGCGATATGGCCTTTAGCGGGGTAATTCATAAAACAAACTAAACACCTTTTATCAATTCCAGTATCTATAAGCAACACAAAAATCCAGGACTTTAGCCCAAAATATCTCAATCTTTCAAGCTCTCTACCCAAAGCCACAGATTTTTTTTTTGTTTATAATTGTTTTTTTTTAACTTGAGTATTTCTTATTTACATTTTGAAAGTTATTCCCTTTCCCGGTTTCTAGGCAAACATCCCCTTAATCCCTCCCTCTCCCCTTCTTTATGGGTGTTCCTCTCCCCACACTCCCAACCATTGCCGCCCTCCCCCAAACAAGCACCTTCACTGGGGGTTCAGTCTTAGCAGGACCAAGGGCTTCCCCTTCCACTGGTGATCTTACTAGGATATTCATTGCTACCTATGAGGTCAGAGTCCAGGGTCAGTCCATGTATAGTCTTTAGGTAATGGCTTAGTCCCTGGAAGTTCTGGTTGCTTGGCATTGTTGTTCATAGGGGTCTCGAGCCCCTTCAAGCTCTTCCAGTTCTTTCTCTGATTCCTTCAACGGGGGTCCTATTCTCCGTTCAGTGGTTTGCTGCTGGCGTTCGCCTCTGTATTTGCTGTATTCTGGCTGTGTCTCTCAGGAGAGATCTACATCCGGCTCCTGTCGGCCTGCACTTCTTTGCTTCATCCAACTTGTCTAATTGGGTGGCTGTATATGTATGGGCCACATGTGGGGCAGGCTCTGAATGGGTGCTCCTTCTGTTTCTGTTTTAATCTTTCCCTCTCTGTTCCCTGCCAAGGGTATTCTTGTTCCCCCTTTTAAAGAAGGAGTGAAAGCATTCGCATTTTGGTCATCCTTCTTGAGTTTCATGTGTTCTATGTATCTAGGGTAATTCAAGCATTTGGGATATAGCCACTTATCAATGAGTGCATACCATGTGATTTTCTGTGATTGGGTTGACTCACTCATATGATATTTTCCAGTTCCAACCATTTGTCTATGATTTTCATAAAGGCATTGTTTTTGATAGCTGAGTAATATTCCATTGTGTAGCTGTACCACATTTTCTGTATCCATTCCTCTGTTGAAGGGCATCTGGGTCCTTTCCAGCTTCTGGCTATTATAAATAAGGCTGCAATGAACATCGTAGAGCACATGTCTTTTTTATATGTTGAGGCATCATGTGGGTATATGCCCAAGAGAGGTATAGTTGGATCCTCAGGCAGTTCAATGTCCAATTTTCTGAGGAACCCCCAGATTGATTTCCAGAATGGTTTTACCAGTCTGCAATCCCACCGACAATGGAGGAGTGTTCCTCTTTCTCCACATCCTCATCAGCATTTGTTGTCACCTGAGTTTTTGATCTTAGCCATTCTCACTGGTGTGAGGTGAAATCTCAGGGTTGTATTGATTTGCATTTCCCTTATGACTAAAGATGTTGAACATTTCTTTAGGTGTTTCTCAGCCATTCGGCATTCCTCAGCTGTGAATTCTTTGTTTAGTTCTGAACCCAATTTTATAATAGGGTTATTTGTCTCCCTGAGGTCTAACTTCTTGAGTTCTTTGTATATTTTGGATATAAGGCCTCTATCTGTTTTAGGATTGGTAAAGATCTTTTCCCAATCTGTTGGTTGCTATTTTGTCCTAACTACAGCGTCTTTTGCCTTACAGAAGCTTTGAAGTTTTATGAGATCACATTTGTCGATTCTTGATCTTAGAACATAAGCCATTGGTGTTTTGTTCAGGAAACTTGTTCCAGTGCCCTTGTTCGAGATGCTGCCCTAGTTTTTCTTCTATTAGTTTGAGTGTGTCTGGTTTGATGTGGGGGTCCTTGATCCACTTGGACTTAAGGTTTGTACAGGGTGATAAGCATGAATCGATCCACATTCTTCTACATGTTGACCTCCAGTTGAACCAGCACCAATTACTGAAAATGCTATCTTTTTTCCATTGAATTGTTTTGGCTGCTTTGTCACAAATCAGGTGCCCATAGGTGTGTGGGTTCATTTCTGGGTCTTCAATTCTGTTCCATTGGTCTATCTGTCTGTCTCTGTACCAACACCATGCAGTTTTTATCACTATTGCTCTGTAATATTGCTTGAGTTCAGGGATAGTGATTCCCCCTGAAGTCCTTTTATTGTTGAGAATAGTTTTAGCTATCCTGGGATTTTTGTTATTCCAGATGAATTTGCAAATTGTTCTGTCTAACTCTTTGAAGAATTGAATTGGTATTTTGATGGGGATTGCATTGAATCTGTAGATCGCTTTTGGTAAAATGGCCATTTTTACTATATTAATCATGCCAATCCATGAGCATGGGCGATCTTTCCTTCTTCTGAGGTCTTCTTCAATTTCTTTCTTCAGAGTCTTGAAGTTCTTATTGTACAGATCTTTTACTTGCTTGGTTAAAGTCACGCCGAGGTACGTTATATTGTTTGGGTCTATAATGAAGGGTGTCGTTTCCCTAATTTCTTTCTCGGCTTCTTTCTCTTTTATGTAGAGGAAGGCTACCGATTTTTGAGTTAATTTTATACCCAGCCACTTTGCTGAAGTTATCAACTTTAATAGTTCTTTGGTGGAACTTTTGGGATCACTTAAATATACTATCATATCATCTGCAAATAGTGATATTTTGACTTCTTCTTTTCCGTATGTATCCCCTTGACCTCCTTTTGTTGTCTGATTGCTCTGGCTAGAACTTCAAGAACTATATTGAATAAGTAGGGAGAGAGTGGGCAGCCTTGTGTAGTCCCTGATTTTAGTGGGATTGCTTCAAGTTTCTCTCCATTTAGTTTAATGTTAGCCACTGGTTTGCTGTATATGGCTTTTACTAAGTTTAGGTATGGGCCTTGAATTCCTATTCTTTCCAGGACTTTTATCATGAAGGGGTGTTGAATTTTGTCAAATGCTTTCTCAGCATCTAATGAAATGATCATGTGGTTTTGTTCTTTCAGTTTGTTTATATAATGGATCACGTTGATGGTTTTCCGTATATTAAACCATCCTTGCGTAACTGGGATGAACCTACTTGATCATGGTGGATGACTGTTTTGATGTGCTCTTGGATTCGGTTTGGCACAGTTTTATTGAGTATTTTTGCGTCGATATTCATAAGGGAAATTGTTCTGAAGTTCTCTTTCTTTGTTGGGTCTTTGTGTGGTTTAGGTATAAGAGTAATTGTGGCTTCATAGAAGGAATTCGGTAGAGCTCCATCTGTTTGAATTTTGCGGAATAGTTTGGATAGTATTGGTATGAGCTCTTCTATGAAGGTCTGATAGAATTCTGCACTAAACCCGTCTGGACCTGGGCTCTTTTTGGTTGGGAGACCTTTAATGACTGCTTCTATTTGCTTAGGAGTTATGGGGTTGTTTAACTGGTTTATCGGTTCCTGATTTAACTTTGGTACCTGGTATCTGTCTAGGAAATTGTCCATTTCCTGCAGATTTTCAAGTTTTGTTGAATATAGGCTTTTATAGTAAGATCTGATGATTTTTTGAATTTCCTCTGAATCTGTAGTTATGTCTCCCTTTTCATTTCTGATTTTGTTAATTTGGACACACTCTGTGTCCTCCCGTTAGTCTGGCTAAGGGTTTATCTATCTTGTTGATTTTCTCAAAGAACCAACTTTTGGTTCTGTTGATTCTTTCTATGATCCTTTTTGTTTCTACTTGGCTGATTTCAGCTCTGAGTTTGATTATTTCCTGCCTTCTACTCCTCCTGGGTGCATTTGCTTCATTTTGTTCTAGAGCTTTTAGGTGTACTGTCAAGCTGGTGACATATGCTCTTTCCTGTTTCTTTCTGCAGGCACTCAGAGCTGTGAGTTTTCCTCTTAGCACAGCTTTCCTTGTGTCCCATAAGTTTGGGTATGTTGTACCTTCATTTTCATTAAATTCTAAGAAGTCTTTAATTTCTTTCTTTATTTCTTCCTTGACCAGGTTATTGTTGAGTAAAGCATTGTTCAACTTCCATGTATATGTGGGCATTCTTCCCTTATTGTTATTGAAGACCAGCTTTAGGTCGTGGTGGTCTGATAGCACGCATGGGATTATGTCTAACTTTCTGTACGTGTTGAGGCCCGTTTTTTGACCAATTATATGGTCAAATTTGGAGAAAGTACCATGAGGAGCTTAGAAGAATGTATATCCTTTTGCTTTAGGATAGAATGTTCTATAAATATCTGTTAAGTCCATTTGGTTCATGACTTTTCTTAGTCTGTCTACGTCTCTGTTTAATTTCTGTTTCCATGATCTGTCCATTGATGAGAGTGGGGTGTTGAAATCTCCTACTATTATTGTGTGAGGTGCAATGTGAATTTTGAGCTTTAGTAAGGTTTCTTTTACATATGTAGGTGCCCTTGTATTTGGGGCATAGATATTTAGGTTTGAGAGTTCATCTTGGTTGATTTTTCCTTTGATGAATATGAAGTGTCCTTCCTTATCTCTTTTGATGACTTTTAGTTGAAAATTGATTTTATTTGATATTAGAATGGCTACTCCAGCTTGCTTCTTCTGACCATTTGCTTGGAAAGTTGATTTCCAGCCTTTCTCTCTGAGGTAGTCTGTCTTTGTCTCTGAGGTGTGTTTCCTGTAGGCAGCAGAATGCAGAGTCCTCATTGTGTATCCAGTTTGTTAATCTATGTCTTTTTATTGGGGAATTGAGACCATTGATGTTGTGAGATATTAAGGAATAGTGATTATTGCTTCCTGTTATATTCATATTTGGATGTGAGGTTATGTTTGCGTGCTTTTCTTCTCTTTGTTTTGTTGCCAAGACGATTAGTTTCTTGCTTCTTCTAGGGTATAGCTTGCCTCCTTATGTTGGGCTTTACCATTTATTATTCTTTGTAGTACTGGATTTGTAGAAAGATATTGTGTAAATTTGGTTTTGTCATGGAATATCTTGGTTTCTCCATCTATGTTAATTAAGAGTTTTGCAGGATACAGTAACCTGGGCTGGCATTTGTGTTCTCTTAGGGTCTGTATAACATCTGTCCAAGATCTTCGGCTTTCATTGTCTCTGGCGAAAAGTCTGGTGTGATTCTGATAGGTCTGCCTTTATATATTACTTGACCTTTTTCCCTTACTGCTTTTAATATTCTTTTTTTATTTTGTGCATTTGGTGTTTTGACTATTATGTGACAGGAGGAGTTTCTTTTCTGGTCCAATCTATTTGGAGTTCTGGAGGCTTCTTGTATGCCTATGGGTATCTCTTTTTTTAGGTTAGGGAAGTTTTCTTCTATGATTTTGTTGAAGATATTTACTGGTCCTTTGAGCTGGGAGTATTCACTCTCTTCTATACCTGTTATCCTTAGGTTTGATCTTCTCATTGAGTCCTGGATTTCCTGTATGTTTTGGACCAGTAGCTTTTTCTGCTTTACATTATCTTTGACAGTTGAGTCGATGATTTCTATGGAAACTTCTGCTCCTGAGATTCTCTCTTCCATCTCTTGTATTCTGTTGGTGATGCTTGTATCTACGGCTCCTTGTCTCTTCCTGTGGTTTTCTGTATCCCGGTTTGGTTCCATGTGTTCTTTCTTGATTGCTTCTATTTCCATTTTTAATTCCTTCAATTGTTTGATTGTGTTTTCCTGGAATTCTTTCATGGATTTTTGTGTTTCCCCTCTATAGGCTTCTACTTGTTTATTTATGTTTTCCTGGAATTCTTTCAGGGATTTTTGTGATTCCTATCTGTAGGCTTCTACTTGTTTATTTATGTTTCCTGTGTCTCTTTAAGGGAGTTCTTCATGTCTTTCTTGAAGTCCTCCAGCATCATGATCAAATATGATTTTGAAACTAGATCTTGCTTTTCTGGTCTGTTTGGATATTCCATGTTTGCTTTGGTGGGAGAATTGGGCTCCGATGATGCCATGTAGTCTTGGTTTCTGTTGCTTGGTTTCCTGTGCTTGCCTCTCGCCATCAGATTATCTCTAGTGTTACTTTGTTCTTTTATTTCTGACAGTGGCTAGACTGTCCTATAAGCCTGTGTGTCAGGAGTGCTGTAGATATGTCTTCCTGTTTTCTTTCAGCCAGTTATGGGGACAGAGTGTTCTGCTTTCGGGCGTGTAGTTTTTCCTATCTACAGGTCTTCAGCTGTTCCTGTGGGCCTGTGTCTTCAGTTCACCAGGCAGGTCGCTTGTAGCAGAAATGTTGGTCTTACCTGCAGTCCAGAGGCTCAAGTTTGCTCATGGGGTGTTGCTTATGAGCTCTCCGTGGTGTGGCGGCAGCAACCAGGAAGATCTGCGCCGCCCTTCCTGGGAGCATCCGTGCACTAGGGTTCCAGATGGCATTTGGTGTTTTCCTCTGGAGTCAGAGATGTGTGCCGAGTGTGGACTCTTCTGGTTTCCTAGGCGTGTCTGCCTCTCTGAAGGTTTAGCTCTCCCTCCCATGGGATTTGGGTGCAGAGAACTGTTTATCTGATTGGTCCCTTCAGGTTCTGGCAGTGTCTCAGACGCAGCGGATTTCCTTCTCCTGTGCCTTTATCCAAGGGAACCCAGAGCGAGCCACAGATTTTTATTTAACCTTAATAACTTCTATAATATATGCCTGTATTCACTCTCCCTGGTGTTACAGACATTTATCACAACTCTCTACTTGGAGTTAGTGACCAATTTTTCCCTATCTAAGTTCCGAACCATCGATGAAAATCCACAAATGATTCCACCACGTGATTCGGATAATCTCTGTACTTTGCTTAAAACAAACTTAAACACCTCATATCAATTCTAAAACCAATAAGCAACTTAAAACTCAAGACTTTAACCCAAAATATACCCATCTGTTAAGCTCTCTCTACCCAGAGCCACAGAGTTTTCTTTAATCTTCATAACTTCTATAATACATGTTATTAAGAAGTAGTGATAGGTAAAAGTTTTAAAATTGCCCCCCTAGACACAAAGTTTAGAGCAGAAGAAAAAAAAACAGGTTAGGCCCCAGAATTGTATGTTCCAAGAAGCCTCTCCTAGGGCTATAGAATGGGTAATTACATTGGCCAGCTCAACAGCTTTCTCCCAGAAACTAGCTGACAATAAATCTTAGAGAACAATCTTGAGAAGCAGGAAGCAACTTCTCCTAGGAACTAGCGGACCATGGAGTTAAACAATCTTGAGAAGCAGGAGACAGCTTCTCCTAGGAAACAATCTTGAAAAACAGAGAGTTTTTCCTTGTGATTTTTCACTGTTAATCTACACACTTTCCAATGACGCCATACCTGCCCCCTCGGGTTGTGGTTTCTCCCTTTAAATACCTCTTCTCCTAGCCTCTTAGGGTCGAACTCCACTGCACCTGTGTGGGATATGAGTCTCGACCCCAGTGCACTGGTTGCTATCGATAAACCTCATGTGATTACAGCAAGGATGGTCTTGTGTGAGTTCTTGGGGCGTCGCATCATCCTGAGACTTGAGTGAGGGTCTCCCCAGTCCGGGGGTCTTTCATTAGCTTGTCAACCTAGGATTTCAACCCAAAATTCCTGCGGAGCCCACGTTAAAAGAATATGAGTATTCTGAAAGACTTTCTAAACAACTTTCTTTAAAAAGCAGCTTTTTAATCTCTAACTCTCTGAGCTGCCATTATTTATCACACAGCGGGGGACAGACAGCCTGTCAGCCCAGGCTACTTCCCTGTTTCTTTATTAAATTCCTGCCCTTGAGATATCACATGACTTAAGATGGCACCAGCCTCCTCTTACTTGGAAAATATAAACTTTCTCTCAAGTCTTAAGATTACTAGTGGATTCTTGACTATCACCTTGGTTCGCCATCTGTTGTAAAAATATAAAAATAAAAATCGGTAATGTCTTTTACCTTGCAAGGTACACACCCCAGTGCCCCAAGATATCTGCTAGATATCTTGGCAGAAACACATCCTAGCTGCACCCTTTCCTACACCCAAACCCTCACATAAAAGAACACACAACACAATAATCTTTGACCCAATTGGTAAGAAAAGCCCGGTACCATCCATCCCTTAGGAACATTGATAACATGACAGGCAACCTTCTATCCTGTACCTGCCCTTCACCTGTACTTTATGTACAATGGGGAGGCTCTGGTGAAGTCACCTGATTCCTTAGTATGTGACTAGGGAGCTGTCCTTGGGGCGGTGGAATTAACATCAAAATATAGATAACTTCAGGGCAAACCACAACAAATATGCACAATACTTTCTTTTTGGATAACTATACTCTAAACTTCCTTTAGTGGTTTCAAATAAGTGTTCTCATGAATACGGAAAGAGATGGAGAGAAATAACTTCTCTGTATATTTAAGAAGAACGGAAAGAGTTAATGTCTGTCTCATTCACTTATCCAAAGTCAAAGCCAGTGTCATATAAACAAATCTTATTGAATTAGCTTGATAAGATAAAAATTCAATTTTTTAACTAAATTTTACTTTAATTATTTTAATAATCCAGATTTAGATGGTAAATAATTCAATTGAGAAGTTGAATTTTTTGGTAGTTTTAACTTTAATAACAACTTTTAAATAATGCCTCTAGATAGTTACTCTTCTTGAGATAATTCCTTCATTCAAAAGATTTCATCTTTCTTTCCTCAGCAATGTAATTGTACTTGGAGATATGGAAAATGAGTAATCCTTTGGTCAAATCTGAAGATTTCTAGTTGTCGAATTGAGGAAATAAGTTTTCTCATGTAGTGGCACTACTTTCTGACATCAATGAAATAAGGGGAGTTTGAGCTTTTGTCAGTTCCAGTGTTGACCTTCAGAATATGTCATTGGCTGATCAATTAGTGCTGGACCCTGCCTCACACTCAATTACTCTTCCTCAATCAATGGTATTTTCACTCAACTTCTTTGAATCTGGAACTGTGGAGGTTTGAATAAGAATGTCCTCCTTAGAAGATTTCATGAAATGGGCTCCACCAAAGATCCAGTGGCCACATCTTTTGAAGCCAAGCCCTCATGAACCTTGCTAAGATAGGAGAAAATCGTTCCTATACCACGATATATTACCAACAGTTAGGGACCTGTAAAACCTCCTGCAGGGAGGCTTATGAGAAAATTCTCACTCTACAGCCCTTCTCCATGACATGGTAGCTCTTTATGCAAAATGTCTTCCTTTTCTTTTTTTAGTGCCTCATAGACTGTTGCACAACTCTACAAATTTCAAGCCCAACTTTTGCAGGACTGGAAAAGATTGTAAATATCTGTTGAAGTGTAAATATCTGATTGAAACAGAAACAAGACTAGTTCCTCATGGGGCAGAACACCTCTGAAGTTCTCTTCAGAACACCAACCCATGGCTGCCTCATCTAGGTGCACTCAGACAAGTCCACTCATAAGATTCCTGTCCTACCTCATATCTTGACCTAAAGTTCACACACATCTAAAGCTGTTCCACTTTATGAACAAGTTGAAGCCATCTCGTAAAGCAGGACCTCTGGCTAACTCCAAGAGCTGCTGAAGGCCTTAAATTATGGACACAGGTCAGAGATTGTCAAGTCAAAAATGAAAGTTTAACCATAAAGATGAGTTAAGAAGTAAAATCCTTGCTCATTTGAAGAGGAGAACCTTTGAACCTTGACTTTCTAATTAATTAGGGAGATGATTCAGAAAAGAAAATTCATTCAAACCAGGAGGATATCTAAAAAAAAAAAAAAAAAAAAAAAAAAAGAATGTCCTCCTTAGGATAATATATTTTAAAGTTCAAGCATTAGGGAGTAGTATTATCTGAGAAGGATTAGGAGGTATGGCCTTGTTGGAGTAGATGTGTCCACCTTTCCTTAACTATCAGTGGGAGGAAGGTCTGGGCTATATGGTGTGCAGCCACGACCAGCACCTATAAGGAGTCGGTGAAGCCTCATGTCTTAGGCTACACAGGTTGCCCCCACGTCTGACATTCTCACTTAGGTTCCATTATTTCTGCCAGGGTGGAAGTAGTGGTCTGAGATAGATCAGACATGCCTCACAGAGTGCCCAGCTCAGCCATGGCAAGCCACTCTTGCAGTTAGGACTGTACCCCAATGGCTAGGAACAATCTTATGCTTTAACACACCATTCTGGGCTATACGTGTGTGTTTTGTGAGAGTGGGCAATGGACCTGTGCTAATCCCGTTGTAGGGTTACTTCACAGTGGTGAGGTGTGCGCCTGGTATGTGGCACCATAATATTCCTGTCATTGACGCTTCCACCAGTGACTGATTTTCCAGGCTGAGTTATAGGCTGTATTTAGGGTGGAGAAGTTGAGGTCAGCCGTGGGCGACCCCAGGGGAGTTTCACACTCTCCAGTTGTCTCAGTCTCCTCACAATGGAGGCGGTGGTAATGAGCCGAGATCTGCTTGGTAGCTGAATCCACCT
Source organism: Rattus rattus (assembly GCF_011064425.1). NCBI lineage: Eukaryota > Metazoa > Chordata > Mammalia > Rodentia > Muridae > Rattus > Rattus rattus. The sequence continues at coordinate 41,727,640 of NC_046168.1, read as the reverse complement.
GGGCCTTGATAAAATCAGTTAACTTTCTAAGCACCCATGGACCAAAGGAGACAAGTAGCAGGGAAGGGACCCAGGATACTGTGTAGAAGAGTAGTGAGAAGGGGAGAGGCAGAAAACCAATTTTTATACCATGCTTCACTCTTTTCTCTTTGTCTGTTTTGGTACCTTTCTCTAACATTTGTAGGCTGTTTTCTACTAATCCTGTTTTATCAGCATAAAAGCAACATTCCTCCTTGAGGGCTGCACAGAGCCCTCCCTGTTGGAGAAAGAGAAGATCTAATCCACTTTTATTTTGTAGACCAACCTCAGTCAAGGAAGCAACTCAATCTTTAAGATAGGTTATTCCTTGTTGAAGCTCACTAATGTCCATGTCTATGGTGGCACTGAGCTGATGATAACTCTGTTGGGAGGTGATCAGGGAGGCAACCTGGTTCCTGTCCCCACAACTGACAGGCCTAGGAATACTGCAAGAGTTAAGGCTGTGATGGGTTCTCTCTTTGTACTCGTGGAGGTGCCTCTTTCCCAAAACTGCAGGAACTCAAGTTTGGGCCAGGGAACTTGTGCAACGGTGGTGGAGTTGGCAGACACCACATCTCCGGCGCCATTAAGAATCACCCACGTATAGTTGAAGATCTGGTGAGGCGATGTAGCAAGGGCAGACGTGATGATGCTTCCAAGGATCCAGATGAAGAGGAACATGGTCAGCATGGTCTGTAATTAAGCATAGTTAGACTTTTCCTTAGGGTTGTCCCTGGGTGGGTTAAAGATCTTAACAAGGTGCTCGGGTATCCAACGGGCACCCCTAGTCTTTGAATCATAAGTGCAGGCTGATCCACGTCCCCAAATGAGGACTGGATCAGGGCCATACCATTGTGGTGTTAATGGATCCTTCCATAGGACTGGTGCATAATCATAAGAATTATGGGGCTGCCACAGGCAGTCTGCTGCAGTTTTTCCATCCTTGTCCATGACAAGGTAGTTAAAGACAATGAGTGCATGATTTATTAAATTTTTGTGATTACCAGGGAGGGGGAATCATGACATCAATATATTTTAATTTACCAAAGGAGGGAAGATGGGTGACATCCATTTGCCAGAGCTCTCTGGGAACCAATCCATGGGGGTTGACCCCTAGGTGGGGTCAGGCAGTAGGGTCATGCAGCCTTTGCAATTACGGACTATTTGGCCAGCCTCTTCGCAGGTGATCTTATATTTAATCCTAAGGGTTTGTGCATTAAGGTGATGTAAGTCATGTGCTTTTTGGGCAAGTGTAAGGGGCATAGAGAAGGTCCCCTGGGCCAATGCCACATGCCGGGTGAGGCGATCAACGGCATCATTACCATCGGCCAAGGGCCTGGCAATCCGGTATGTGCTCGGATGTACCCCACAAAGAAAGGGCAAGTACACCTCTGAATATACTTTTGTAAGGTGGCAAACAGGAGGGCAGCATTGGTGGTAGGCTGAATATAGGGCACTGTTTCTTACAGGGGGATAGTAAAGGCAAGATATGAGCTATCTATATATAGGTTAAAGGGTGTATCCGGCAGAGCACAAAATACTGCGAGAATAGCTTAAAGCTCTACCAGCTGAGTGGAATCTAAAGGGGTAGAGAACTGTTGTATTTGACCATTAATGGAAAATGTGGCTTGTCCATTAGAGGAGCCATCTGTAAAGACAAGGTGGACTCCCAACATAGGGTGATCACGTGTTACCTTTGGAAAGACCACTGGGACTGTAATTTTGTGAAAAAACTGTATCAACTTATCTGAGGGGTAAGGATTATCTATCTTACCCTGAAAGGCAATGCAGCTAATTGTCCATGTTGACTGAGCCAAGAAACCTGGGAGAGGCTATAGGGTAAGATTAAAGTAGTGGGGTCCCTTCCAAAGAGCTTATGGGACTGTTCTGTTCCAAGATGTATGGTTTGTGCCACTAGCAAGGGATAGGTGGGAAGGACCCTAGTTGAGGAGGCAGGTAAATGTTTCCAGTAAAGAGGATATTGTTGCCAAAAACTGCTGTTGGGGAAAAGGGGTTAGGAAGGACATCATTGGAAAATGTCGAGAATACCATTGAAAAATCACAAGGAAGAGCTTCCTGTTTCTCAAGATTGTTTAACTTTATGGTCCACTAGTTCCTGGGAGAAGCTTCCTGCTTCTCAAGATTGTTCTCTAAGATTTTAATCTAACTTTATGGTCAGCTAGTTCCAGGGAGAGAGTTGTTGAACCCGCTGATGTAATTACCCATTCTATAGTCCTAGGAGAAGCTTCCTGGAACATACAATTCCAGGGCCTAACCAGTTTTTTTTCTTCTACTCTGAACTTTTGTCTAGCCGGTGAGGCAACCTTAAAACTTTTACCTTTCATTCCCCACTTCTTCTAGTGGCTAGTTCTAATCATAGAACTAAATTAAAACATGATATTGCTGGTGTAATATCAAAATCTGAACATCACTTACTCTTCCTCTAATGAAGGTAGCTAGTTTATTTAACACACATGGACTTATAATCAGAAACAGAAGCAAAATTAAGAATGGTCCCATAAGGGAAAATATCAGAGTAGTCATCCAAGGAGATCTACTAAACCAGCTCTCGAACCATCCTTGATGTGCTTCTCTGTCTCTCTGTCTTTTGTCTAACCTTTTATTTTTTTAAAGTTTACTCATGGAGTCTTTAATTATTCCTGAATGGTCTACATAGAAGCAACATTCTTCTTTTAGTGTAGCACACAGACCTCTTCTTTAAGGAATATCAGGTCTAATCTAATATGAAGGAATACCTCGGAGAGGGAGGTTAGGGATTCTTGGAGGTCAGCTAAAAAGTCTTTTTTACTCTTTTTATATCTAAGTCAATGGCAGTTCTGAATTCTCCATAAGCCTTGTGTTGCAGGCAACAGCAGATGTCCTTGTAGCTGCCCTTGTAGCACCTAGACTCAGCCTTAAGATAGCCCTAAGTAATTCTCAACTCTCTTTTGTATCTCACTAAGTCTTTAGCATCAGGATTCCAATCTGGACACTATCTGAACCTACACACAAAGGTCACAACTGCCTTTTAGAACTTCTAAACTTATACAGGTTGTGATCCGTGAGGCACAGTCCCAAGAAGTGTTAGGAGTACTAACATATGCAATTTTACATCATTTGCAATAGAAATCAAGCCTATCCCCACACCTATCCCGATGGAACCCAGGGCAAACATGAAATTCTTGTTTCTAAAGCACACACACTCTCTCTCTCTAACTCTCTCCCTCTCTCTCTCTCTCACACACACACCAAAAATAATTTTAAAAAATTAGCTATACATAAAATAATGTTACTTGGACCTAGTAATATGTGAATGCAAATTTGTAAATAGTTATAAATCAATAATCAACATTTTTTTTCTTTTTCTTTCCTCCATCTTTATTAACTTGGGTATTTCTTATTTCCATTTCAATTGTTATTCCATTTCCTGGTTTCCAGGCCAACATCCCCCTAACTCCTCCCCCTCCCCTTCGATATGGGTGTTCCCCTCCCCATCCTCTCCCCATTGCCGCCCTCCCGCCCAACAATCATATTCACTGGGAGTTCAGTCTTGGAAGGAGCAAGGGATTCCACTTCCACGGGTGCTCCTACTAGGCTATTCATTGCTACCTATGTAGTTGGAGCTCAGGGTAAGTCCATGTATAGTCTTTGGGTAGTGGCTTAGTCCCTGAAAGCTCTGGTTGGTTGGCATTGTTGTTCATTTGGGGTCTCAAGCCCCATCAAGCTCTTTCAGTCCTTTCTCTGATTCCTTCAATGGGGGTCCCGTTCTCAGTTCAGTGGTTTGCTGCTGGCATTTGCCTATGTGTTTGCTGTATTCTGGCTGTGTCTCTCAGGAGAGATCTACATCCAGTCCCTGTCAGCCTGCACTTCTTTGCTTCATCCATCTTATCTAGTTTGGTGGCTGTATATGTATGGGCCACATGTGGGGCAGTCTCTGAGCAGAGGTGTTCCTTCCGCCTCTAATCTAAATTTTGCCTTCCTATTCCCTCCCAAGGGTATTCTTGTTCCCCTTTTAAAGAAGGAGTGAAGCATTCACCTTTTGGTCATCCTTCTTGAGTTTCACATGTTCTGTGAATTTAGGGTAATTTGAGCATTTAGGCTAATAGTCACTTATCAATGAGTGCATACCATGTGTGTTTTTCTATGATTGGGTTACTTCACTCAGGCTGATATTTTCCAGTTCCATCCATTTTCGTATGAATTTCATAAAGTCATTGTTTTTGATAGCAGAGTAATATTCCATTGTGTAGATGTACCACATTTTTTGTATCCATTCCTCTTTTGAAGGGCATCTGGGTTCTTTCCAGCTTCTGGCTATTATAAATAAGGCTGGTATGAGCATAGTGAAGCATGTGTTTTTTTATATGTTGGGGTATCTTTTGAGTATATGCCCAAGAGATGTATAGCTGGGTCCTTAGGTAGTTCAATGTGCAATTTTCTGAGGAACCTCCAGACTGATTTCTAGAATAGTTGTACTAGTCTGCAATCCCACCAACAATGGAGGAGTGCTCCTCTTTTTCCACATCCTTGCCAGCATCTACTGTTACCGGAGTTTTTGATCTTAGCCATTCTGATTGATGTGAGGTGGAATCTCAGGGTTGTTTTGATTTGCATTTCTCTTACGACTGAAGATGTTGAACACTTCTTTAGGTGTTTCTCAGCCATTCTGCATTCCTCAGCTGTGAATTCTTTGTTTAGCTCTGAACCCCATTTTTTAATACTGTTATTTGTCTGCTAGCAGTCTAGCTTTGTGAGTTTTTTGTATATTTTGGATATAAGCCTTCTATCAGTTGTGGGATTGGTAAAGATCTTTTCCCGATCTGTTGGTTGTCATTTTGTCCTAACTACAGTGTCCTTTGCCTCACAGAAGCTTTGCAGTTTTATGAGATCCCATCTGTTGATTCTTGATCTTAGAGCATAAGCCATTGGTGTTTTGTTCAGGAAATTTCCTCCAGTGCCCATGTGTTCAAGATTCTTCCCTGCTTTTTCTTCTATTAGTTTGAGTCTATTTGGTTTGATGTGGAGGTCCTTGATCCACTTGGACTTAAACTTTGTACAGGGTGATAAGCATGGATCGATCTGCATTCTTCTGCATGCTGATCTCCAGTTGAACCAGCACCATTTGCTGAAAATGCTATCTTTTTTCCTTTGGATGGTTTTGGCTCCTTTGTCAAAAATCAATTGAACATAGGTATGTGGGTTCATTTCTGGGTCTTCAATTCTATTGCACTGGTCTATCTGTCTGTCTCTGTACCAATCACATACAATTTTTATCACTATTGCTCTGTAATACTGCTTGAGTTCAGGGGTAGTGATTCCCTTGGAAGTCTTTTATTGGTGAGGATAGTTTTAGCTATCCTGGTTTTTTTGTTTGTTTGTTTGTTTGTTTGTTTTTGTTTTTTTGTTTGTTTGTTTTTTTGTTATTCTAAATGAATTTACAAATTGTTCTGTCTAACTCTATGAAGATTTGAAGATTTGGGTTGGAATTTTGATGGGGATTGCATTGAATCTGTAGATCGCTTTTGGTAAAAATGGCCATTTTTACTATATTAATCCTACCAATCCATGAGCATGGGAGATCTTTCCATCTTTTGAGGTCTTCTTCAATTTCTTTCTTCAGAGGCTTGAAGTTCTTACCATACAGATCTTTCACTTGTTTGTATAAAGTCGCACCGAGGTATTTTATATTATTTAGGACTATTATGAAAGGTGTCATTTCCCTAATTTCTTACTTAGCTTGTTTTCTCTTTTGTGTAGAGGAAGGCTACTGATTTATTTGAGTTAATTTTATACCCAGCCACTTTGCTGAAGTTGTTTATCAGCTTTAGTAGTTCTCTGGTGGAACTTTTGTGATCACTTAAATATACTATCATATCATCTGCAAATCTCGATATTTTGACTTCTTCTTTTCCAATCTGTATACCTTTGATCTCCTTTTGTTGTCTGATTGCTCTGGCTAGGACATCAAGAACTATATTTTATAAGTAGGGAGAAAGTGGGCAGCTTGTGTAGTCCCTGATTTTAGTGGAATTGCTTCAAGTTTCTCTCCGTTTAGTTTAATATTAGCAACTGGTTTGCTGTATATGGCTTTTACTATGTTTAGGTATGGGCCTTGAATTCCTGTTCTTTCCAGGACTTTTATCGTGAAGGCATATTGAATTTTGTCAAATACTTTCTCAGCATCTAATGAAATGAACATGTGGTTTTTATCTTCAGGTTGTTTATATAGAGGATTTTGTTGATGGTTTTCTGTATATTGAACCATCCTTGCATCCCTTAAATGAAGCCGACTTGATCATGATGGATGATTGTTCATGTGGTCTTGGATTCAGTTCACAAGAGTTTTATTGAGTATCTTTGCATTGATATTAATAATGGAATTTGGTCTAAAGTTCTCTTTTTTGTTGGGTCTTTGTGTGGTTTAGGTATAAGAGTAACTGTGGCTTCATAGAAGGAATTCGGTAGTGCTCCATCTGTTTCAATTTCATGGAATAGTTTGGATAGTATTAGTATGAGGTCTTCTATGAAGGTCTGATAGAATTCTGCACTAAACCTGTCTGGACCTGGGCTGTTTTTGATTGGGAGACCATTAATGACTGCTTGTATTTCCTTAGGAGTTATAGGTTGTTTACATGGTTTATTTGTTTCTGATTTAACTTCAGTACCTGGTATCCGTCTAAGAAATTGTCCATTTCCTGCAGATTTTCAAGCTTTGTTGAATATAGGCTTTTATAGTAAGATCTGATGATTTTTTGAATTACCTCTGATTCTGTAGTTATGTCTCCCTTGTTATTTGTGATTTTGTTAATTTGGACACACTCTCTGTGTCCTCTGGTTAGTCTGGCTAAGGGTTTATCTATCTTGTTGACTTCCTCAAAGAACCAACATTTTGTTCTGTTGATTCTTTGTATAGTCCTTTTTATTTCTACTTGGTTGATTTCAGCTCTGAGTTTGATTATTTCCTGCCTTCTAGTCTTCCTGGGTGTATTTGCTTCTTCTTGTTCTAGAGCTTTTAGGTGTGCTGTCAAGCTGCTGATATATGCTCTCTCCTGTTTCTTTCTTCAGGCGCTCAGAGCTATGAGTTTTCCTCTTAACACAGCTTTCATTTTGTCCCATAAGTTTGAGTATGTTGTACTTTCATTTTCATTAAATTCTAAAAAGTCTTTTATTTCTTCCTTGACCGGGTTATCATTGAGCAGATCATTGTTCAACTTCCATGTATATGTGGGTGTTCTTCTCTTATTGCTATTGAAGAACAGCTTTTAGCCCGTGGTGGTCTGATAGGACACATGGGATTATTTCTATTTTTCTGTATCTATTGAGGCCTGCTTTGTGCCCTATTATATGTTCAATTTTTGAGAAAGTACCTTGACACAGTGAGAAGGTATATCTTTTTGTTTTAGGATAGAATGTTTTACAAATATCTGTTAAATCCATTTGATTCATGACTTCTCTTAGTCTGTCTATGTCTGTGTTTACATGATCTGTCCATTGATGAGAGTGGAGTGTTGAAATCTCCTATTATTATTGTGTGAGGTGCAATGTGTTCTTTGAGCTTTAGTAAGGTTTCTTTTATGTATGTAGGTGCCCTTTTATTTGGGGCATAGATATTACGATTGAGAGTTCATCTTAATGGATTTTTCCTTTGATGAATATGAAGTGTCCTTCCATATCTTTTTTGATAACTTTTAGTTGAAAATTGATTTATTCGATATTAGAATGGCTACTCCAGCTTGCTTCTTCAGACCATTTGCTTGTACATTTGTTTTCCTGCCCTTTACTCTGAGGTAGTGTCTGTTTTTGTCTCTGAGGTGTGTTTCCTGTAGGCAGCAGAATGCAGGGTCCTCATTGCATATCCACTTTCTTAATCTATGTCTTTTTATTGGGGAGTTGAGCCCATTGATGTTGAGAAATATTAAGGAATAGTGATTGTTGCTACCTGTTTTATTCATGTTTGAATGTGAGTTTATGTTTTTGGTTGTCTTCTCTTTGTTTTGTTGCAAAATGATTAGTTTCTTGCTTTTTCTAGGGTGTAGCTTGCCTCCTTATGCTGGGCTTTATGATTTATTATCCTCTGTAGGGCTGGATTTGTAGAAAGATATTGTGTAATTTTGGTTTTGTCATGGAATATCTTGGTTTTTCCATCTCTGTTAATTGAGAGTTTTCTGGATATAGTAACCTGGGCTGGCATTTGTGTTCTCTTAGGGTCTGTATGACACCTGTCCAGGATCTTCTGGCTTTCATATTCTCTGGTGAGAAGTCTGGTGGAATTCTGGTAGGTCTGCTTTTATATGTTACTTGACCTTTTTCCCTTACTGCTTTTAATATTCTTTCTTTGTTTTGTGCATTTGATATTTTGACTATTATGTGACTGGAGGAATTTCTTTTCTGGTCCAATCTATTTGGAGTTCTGTAGGCTTCTTGTATGTTTATGGGCATCTCTTTCTTTAGGTTAGGGAAGTGTTCTTCTATGATTTTGTTGAAGATATTTACTGGTCCTTTGAGTTGTGAGTATTCACTGTCTTCTATACCTATTATTCTTAGGTTTGATCTTCTCATTGTGTCCTGGATTTCCTGTACATTTTGGGCTAGTAGCTTTTTTCGTTTTACATTATCTTTGACCGTTGTGTCAATGATTTCTATGGAATCTTCTGTTCCTGAGATTCTCTCTTATATCTCTTGTATTCTGTTGGTGATGGTTGTATCTACGGCACCTTGTCTCTTTTTTTGGTTTTCTATATCCCCCATTGTCTCCCTTTGTGCTTTCTTTACTGCTTCTATTTCAATTTTTATTTCCTCCACCTGTTTGATTGTGCTTTCCTGTAGTTCTTTCAGGGATTTTTGCCTTTCCTCTCTATACGTTTCTGCTTATTCATTTGATTTTTCCTACATTTCCCTAAGGGAGTTCTTTATGTCTTTCTTGAAGTTTTCCATCATCACGATCAAATGTGATTTTAAATCTAGACCTTGCTTTTCTGGTGTGTTTGGATATTCAGTGTTTGCTTTGGTGCTCCCATTGGGCTCTGATGATGCCACATAGTCTTGGTTTCTGTTGCTTGGGTTCCTGTGCTTGCGTCTTGCCATCAGGTTGTCTCTGGTGTTACCTTGTTCTGCTATTTCAGACAGTGGTTAGTGCCCCTATCTTCCTGTTCCCACAGGCCCTATACAGTTTCCTCTTGGGCTAGGAGTGCAGGCAAGTGTGGGCAGTACTGGTGGTCTCTCCTGCCCCGCAGTCTCAGGAGTGCCCACCTGTATGGTCAGTGAACTCTCTCTCCCAGGGGGTTTGGGAGCAGGGAGCTGTGGGCTGGGATCAGCAAGGTTTATGCCCCAACTAGAAACCAGAAGTGCTGGGTCCTCGAGAAATTTTGCCTTTGTGAGTCCTGAGTCCAACAGGCAGGTCACTTGGCGCAGAAAAGTTGGTCTTACCTCTGGTCTCAGTCCTGTAGTCGCTTCTCAGCTGGGTTTCAGCTCTCTGTGAGGGCAGCAACCAGAAGGGCTTGCTCAATGCTCTCTCGGGACCCTGAGTACTTGAGGAACTGCTCATTGGGTGTCCCTCAAAAGGAAGCAGAATTAACATCAGAATACAAACAGCTTCAGCAATAATCAATATATTTATCTCATATGTATTTACCTTTTAAAGCAGAATGTGATTGTATACTATCATTTCCATTCACAAGCCTTGCTGAGTTACAAGACCTAGGGAAACTTAGGGTTTAGTCTCAATACTTTGGAAAACCAGCCACTTGTGGAATTCCTCTGTCAAATTGTTTTAACTTGGGTTTACCTCTAAGATTATTACATGCCGAATTAACTACAAGGAATGAAAGAAATTTAAAGATGAAACTTAAGCCATCTCAATTTGGTCTAGTAAGGATTCAGCTCAATAGCTAAACACTTCACACTGCAAAATCAACATTAACAAAAGGTTATATTATATCTTACAACAAACCTCTTGAGTCAAACCTATAGTATCGCAGTATCACATGTAGAAAATTTATCTTCCCCTTAGTTTTCATGCCACACAGATGTTCTAAATGTTAACAAAAATAAACAAGAATCATGAAAAAATATTATCAAAAGGAATGAAGGTAAGTATCGAACACATAATTCTGGTGAAGCCTAGTCTATTTCTTCCATGCATGATGTGTCGTTATCTTCTTCTTCTTCTTCTTCTTCTTCTTCTTCTTTTTCTTCTTCTTCTGCTTCTTCTTCTTCTTCTTCTTCTTTTTTAAAGATTTATCTATTTATTATATACAAGTACACTGTAGCTGTCTTCAGACACCAGAAGAGGGCATCGAATCTCTTTACAGATGGTTGTGAGCCACCACGTGGTTGCTGGGGTTTGAACTCAAGACCTCTGGAAGAGCAGTCAGCGCTCTTAACCTCTGAGCCATCTCTCCAGCCCGTGTCGTTATCTTCTTTCCAGGGGTGGCATTTCTTCAGTTACAGCAGCACTGGTATCATCCACAGGAGGATCATCCTCATCAATACTTAAACCAAGCTTGATCATCAATATATTTTTAGTGTTGCTACTTATTTGAGAATTTCATAGAATATAATTATATTATATTATATTTTCCAACTCTTCTTGATCCTTCCCTACTTCTAATTTATCCAATTTTGTGTTCTTTCTTTTCCCTAGGGGAAAAAAGGAAAGGAAAATACATTTAAAAATGAAGTTACATTTGTATTGTCCAACTACACCTGAGTATGAGTCCTTCTCTAGAGTGTGGTTGATAGACTCAGTGTCTTTCCACTAAAGAAATCTGATTTTCCCTCTCCCAGCAACTGTCCTATGCAAATATCTTCTTGACCAATGGAAATATCCTACATGCAGTGCACTATTACAGCTTCCAGGATTAGATGTTAGGTGCAATTGATGTCTGATTTTCTCCTCTGGTAGTGTACAAAACACATACTGGCACTATGAACACTAGTCAGGACAAAACTTCCTGTAGAGTACCAGCTAGATTTCTCAATAAATATGTGCTATCTTCAGTATTAGGATCTTAACGTCAAGTTTTGTAGAATAACCAATAGCATTGGTGATAGCCTGTAGTACTTTTTTGGGGGCGATGGGGGTTGTCTATCAGACAACCGTTTAGACAATGATTCAAAAAGATCCAAAAGCCATTCCTGACTCTGGGCTTTTATCTGGTAGCATATGATATTTAGTTCTGGCATTGTGTCTCTAATTATATGGTAATTCCATTTAAATTCCATTGTATTCACACACACACACACACACACACACACACACACACATTTCTATTATAATAAGCTACTTGAAAATAGCTTTTTAAATGGCCATTAGTGTTAGTTATCTGCCTCCATATTTCTTTCTTTACTGTGCTTTCCCTTTTTTCTTCACCACCCTTAATACTCCTGTTCTAATTTCACGTTTATCTTCTTACAGAATTATATACTCTTTGGTTCTCCCTATCCTGATCACATACTAGCTGCCTAATCTATTTAAATGTCCCAAATGAAACTCACAAATATAAATTCTAAAGTTAACATTAACACTCCAGAAAAAAAACATGCAGAGTTTATCTTTCTAGGCCTCAGCTGCCTTACTTGAGGTGATTGTTTCTAACCCCATTCATTTACCTGAAATTTTCATAACTTCATTTTTCTTTTTTTGAAGGTGGACACAGTGAACTTTATTGATGGTGTTCAAGAAAGCAGGGATCACTAAGTCCCTATTATTATTGTGGTGGTTTGGGATGGAAACTGTGAGCAAGATATTCAATGTTGGGGACTGGGGTGGGACAGGGTCTCCTTAGCAGTTGAGGGTCTCTTGCTTATTCTTGTGGTTCAGGGCTTCTTACTCATTGGAGACCATGAGGCCATAAGGTCATTTGGTCCACCACCCCATTGCTCTAGCCATATCCATTGACATATCAGGAAATAAACTTTATAAAGTTGTCATTGAGAGCAATGCCAGCCCCAACATCAAAGGTAGAAGAGTAAGAGCTACTGTTAAAGTTGTAAGAGACAACCAGGTCATCAGTGTAGCCCAGGATGCCCTTTAGTGAGTCCTTAGATGCCTGCTTCATCACCTTCTTGATGTCATTATACTTTGCAGGTTTCTCCAGACAGCATGTCAGGTCCATGATACATTGGGAGTAGGAACACGGAAGGCAATGCCAGAGAACTTTCCATTCAGCTCTGGGATGACCTTGCCCACAATCTTGGCAGCACCAGTGGATGCAGGAATGATATTCTGGGCAGCCCCACAGACATCCTGCAAGATGGTGATGAGCTGCCCAATGATGAAGAGCTTCCCATTCTCAGTGTTGACTGTACTATTGATCTTGCCATGGGTAGAGCCATATTAGAACATGTAGACAATGCAGTTGAGGTCAATGTATGAGTCATTGATGGCAACAATCTTCACTTTCCCAGATGCAGATGAGAAGATGTCCCCGGTAAGAATATGCCCAATATTCCCAAATCCATTCACTCCTACTTTCACCATCATGTCTAAGGGATGAGGCTGTCTCTTAAACAGGGAGGAAAGGAGAGCCAATTTCACTTTTTATAATAGATGAAACATAGTAGGATACAACATTTATACACAGGAAGCAGTATCTTTTCTATACAAATGACAAAAATACTGAGAAAAATCAGGGAAACAATAACATTTTCAATAGCTTCAGAAATATCTTGGTATGACTCCAATCAAGCAGGTGAAAGACTTGTGTGATAAAAACTTTAAGATATTTAAAAATATTGAAGGAGACATAAAATATAATAAAATATATAAAATAGGAAAGACCTTCGACTTTCATAGATTTGTAAGTTTGATATTCTAAAAATGGTACTCTACAAACTTACTTCAATCCTTATTGAAATTCCAACATAAGTTTTCACAGAAATTAAAAATATAACCTTCACCTTTATGTGAAAATATAAAGCATGTAAGATAGCTAAAACAATCCTGAAAAATGAAAGAACTGCTTGAGGTATCGTCAGCTCAGGTTTTACATTGCGTTACAGAGCTGTAATTATAAATTGAGATATATTAGCATGAACTAGACATGATGACCCATAGGATAAAGTTAAAAACTTGGACATAGTTCCACACACCTACAAATACATTATTTTTGATAAAGTAGACAAAATCATACATTGGATAAAAGACAACAAATGGTTAAATTAGTTGCATGTAAAAATAATGAAAAGAGATCCATATATATCATTCTGTATAGAGTTCAATTCATCATGGTCATTGCTACTCTACTCATAATAGTCTAGATATCCATCAACTGATGGATGTATAATGTAACTATGGTAAGTTTACATGGTGGAATCTTCTATGTTTAGTTTAAGGCTAGATGATAATATGGTATTCCTAAAATGGTAGGAATAGGCAATGGACACCTCTATACAGCCGAGAGCCTATTCCAGGTAAAGGATTTATACTGAACTCTAACATTTTTGATCTACTGCGGGAGTGTGTGAGATTCAGTGTGTCCCAGATGAGATGAAGCCTATCCTCCAAGTTTTCTATTTAAATGAGAGTTGGAAAATGGAGTATTGAGAATTTTCCACCCATCAATAATCTTTAAATTATGAATTCTAAGTTAACTCATCAAGTGGCATCATATAAATACAGATATATAATATCCTTTTATAACTCACTACTTAGAAACTTAACCAATATTTTAGAAGTTGACACAAAAGTTGGCATTTAGCAATAACAATAGTTTTATTTTAAACATGTAATACTGTTTATTTCTGTACCTCCATAAATGTGATTAATTTGTTTGAAAAGTGAAAAATATTTTGTCTATTATTTGATAGTGACATTTTAAATATTAAGTATGTTTCTCATGTGATAGAATAAATAGATGTGCTGCCATAAATGAAAAATTATCTTAATCAGGCTGGTGTTCTTTCTTTAGATACATTCTAATGAAAAACACTTATCTCAAAAAATCAAACTAATTTTAAATTTTGTACAATTAGAATTTTCTAATTATTAGCCATTAACTTTTGTATAGCTGGTAATGTACCCTGCTACCTAGAACTTTAACTTTCATTCTGAGAAATAAGTTGTTGAATAAAGTCAAACTTAGTCTGAGATCATGTCTGCTGTTAATAAAAAAGAAAATGCAAACCGTGTTTCTGAGGAAAGTATATTCACCGATGATGATTCAGACTAAATCTCAAGTCCAATAAGAGGTCTCCTTTATGGTTTTAATTGAAATGTGACTTCAACAAAGCATTGACAGAAATCACCTCTGGTTTTGAGATAAATTCACAAATCCAATGTTATTGAAAACTGATAACACAGATTTCCAGAAAAGAGATTTAAACTGTCACTCCTAGCTAGCTTATTCATAAACAGGACTATTCCAATGCAAGTTACAGTCTCTGACAACTGATTCTTTTAAAAATGGTGATTTGGGTATCATTGGCAGGAAAATAGGATTACTTCCATTCCTCCAGGCTTTTAAAACCTCTTTGCTTCCTGAAGCTACAGAAAAGCAAATCAATTAGATAATATCAATAACTGGTAGGAAGGGCTTCACTCTTAGTTAATACAGTAGAGCATTCACCTGTAAGACTTTTTGTATCTTATAGCAAGATAGTATTTGCAACCACACTGATCTTACCACAGGCAAAGGGCAACTTTGGCTCAGTATGGTGCATAAGGTGGGAAGAAGGAATAAAGGGGTTCTCTATTTCTTCCTTGCTGAGGATGAGACTTCTTGTACTCACAGCAAATCAGAGCAATCTAAAGGGCTGTGTAGTATTTTGCCTCTTCTTAGTATGGCTTAAACACTTGCTAGGGAGTCTACTTCATTGGCCAGTTCAGGAAGAGGGAAGGTGCTCAGAACTTTGCCCTGATACTACAGACTGTGTTCCTCATGATGGGTTCTGGGATAGATATTATCACAGAGCAGATTTATTATGAATTGTTACTGAGATTAATGCCAGTAGAAGGAAAGGGGATGGATTGTCTACAAGAAGAAACCTTAAGCTTATCCTCATGTTTCAGGTGAAGTTTTAAATCTGCGATGCTAATCCATAATACAAGAAACCCAGTCCTCCTTCCTCTCATGGCTAGTCAATAGATTCAGGTTCCCCATGTGGGGGGTGGGGAGCATGTGACACAAGATGAAATGAAGTACTGTTTTATCATTTACACTTTTAAAAACAGTTTCTAAATGTATTAACTTAAAATATAATTTCATAACTTTCTCCTTTCTTTTACTCCTCTCCCAGTTATCCCCCATCCCTGCCTCTTTTTTCTTTAGTTAGTTTTTATTGTTAAAACACACACACACACACACACACACACACACACACAGAGAGAGACAGACACAGAGACAGAGACAGACAGACAGAGACAGACAGAGACATAGATAGACAAAGAGAAAGACAGAGGCTGAGAGGCTACTCAAATATATAAATGTAGCCTGCTTCACTTAATATTCCTTATATACATATGATTTCAGAGCTAACCACTTGGTATTGGATAACCACATAGAGTTCCCCAAGAGAAGGCACTCATAATTCCTTAGTGGCTTATGGCTTTTGCTTTAGGTTTGAAGCCCCATAAAAGTTCTACTTTCATGTTAGTATGTCTATTGGCATTATCCTTGTTCATGTCTCGTTTAGGCAGTTAGATTGTTAAGGCATCATGGTTGAAGCTTCTCTATTGATTCCAGAAGACACAATCTCTCAGCAGCATTCCTGGTTCTCTGGTTCTTATATCCTCTTTCTCCTCTTCTGCAATGTTTCCTAAGCCTTAGTGGAGATGACCAAACCTCTGCTAAGAAAGGTTCATATGTGTATTGCAGACAGGTCTACTTATGGCGAGCCCTGAGGAGTTAGGTCCCCATGTGGTAAGGACCTGGGAAGAGTCTTGCAGAATCTCCTGGCTTCTCTGGAGGAAATGCATGGTTCTCTTTTGCCCTTCATTTATGTTTTTGGCTTTGTTATTTGAAGTCTTTACTTCCACTTTTTCTGTTATCGATGTTTCCTTAGAGTGAGAAAGAGAAAGCTAAGACCAGGATCCATTCTTGTTTACCTCTGAGGATCATGGGAATGGAACAGATCACTACTCCTCTCTGTTAATAATGGTGGTACAATTGAGTCCACACAAGGCCCTGGTCTGGGTACATCAGCTAACTTCCAGATGGTCTCTTCTGATAGGAACTGAATTGTAACAACAATTTACCCACCAACCTGTTCCAAGCAACGATAATTTAATATAAAAAAGTTAGAAAGATCTTGATGGATCATTGGTTCTAAGTCTTAATAGAACATTCAGAGATAAGACAAACAAGGGTGAAGAACTGAGTTGGGTTACTAATTTGCTAAGATCCATGGGTATTAGAGGAATTAGATCTCCTCATTAGGATATGGGGACATTGTAGGTGTCAATAATTAAATCAGAATTTTCTTGGTATGTAGTCTGTCATTTCTCTATACTATAACTGCAATTGCTACCAACAACAGTCACTTGATTATGTACCAATAGGCTAGGTTAGGTATTAAGTACTTGCTGAAGCTAAGTTTCCTCTTTTTTGATACAGTGCATAGGTTAGCAGGAAACCATGGAAATTAAGGCTGAAAAGGAAGGGGGAAAATACAGTATATTATTATTAAACTTACAAAATTCTTAAGGGAGATTATACATGGGATGAAAAACTGAATGTAAAACAGTTTCAGTTATGAAGAACAGATGTATAAATAAAGATGACCTGACTTGTCTCAGTGGCAGAGGGTGGGAACTGAGCCTCTTGGTTAAAGTCCTCTTTCTCCTGTTCCACACATCCTTCACTAGGTTCAGAATCATTCTTGGGGTGGACCTGAGTACCTCAGGTAAAAGCATTGTGTTGTTGATATATGGAATGGTCCCAAACAACCGATGATTACTTGATTTCTATATTTTGATCAATCGTGTTTTATAATGGTCTCCTGTTGCAAAGAGAAGTTTCTTTGATGAGAGAAAAGGACTCTATTTATCTGAAGCTAAAGGTAGAATCTAGTTAGGAATTACGCTGGTTTGGTGAAGTGGTAGTAGTAGGTTCCGCTCTAAGATCCACAGTCTCACTTTACCAGGGTTGGTTGGGTCTCCAGTATCAGACATGACTTTTCCTCTTGTCAATCAGGTATTAGGTCACTTAGAGAGTTGTTGGTTATCACCAAGATCTGAATGCCATCACTGTACCTTTATGATTACTGTGTTGTGCAGGTAAATGTTATGGGTAATAGACATTGTAGCCAGGTAGGGCTGTTGCTTGCTTTGCTCACTGGAAAGCTTGCATATCACTGCCTGGTTCTATGGGTACTAGATGTAGAGCTGTATTCAGTTGGAGTAAACTCTGACAGGGTTTGACAGTTGGGAACTGTTAGTGTCAACATACACCAGAGTTTAACATCTTTCATTGGTGAGGATCTGGGTTGAGTACACTGGTGTTTCTTTGTCCTGTTTATGGCAGATATCCAAACTTCAAGATGAGAGCAGTAAGTGAGAAAGCTTAGACTGCTTTTCCAGAAAAAAAACTCACAATACACAATTCACTTATTTTTTTCCAACCATTTTTTTTTTCAGAGCTGAGGACCAAACCCAGCGCCTTGCGCTTGCTAGGCAAGCGCTCTACCACTGAGCTAAATCCCCAACCCCCGGACCATTTTAAAATGTGTACTTCAGCCACATCCAGTATATTCATATTAGTATGTCACCTTATCATCACTCAACTTGCAGAACTGTTTATTATCCTTCACCAAGACTCTGTCCATTAAAGAACTACTTGTTCTCTACTTTATATCACCCCTGGTCTTTTTACATTTTTAAATAAATGTTATTCTTCTGATCTTCTATGTTCATATATTCTATCCCAACTGCAGTTTTCCCTCCCTCTGTTTTCCTGTCTCTCCCCCAACCCCCCTTCTCCCCCAGATCCACCCCTTCCACTTCCCCTCAGGAAAGAGCAGGCCTCCCTGGGACATCAAATAAACATGGCACAACAAATTACAATAAGGTCAAACACCTACCATCATATCAAAGCTGGACAAGGAAGCCCAATAGGAGGAACAGAGTCCCACAAGCAGGAAAAAAGAGTCAGAGAGACAGCCCCTGTTCCAACTGCTAAGAATTCCACAAGAATACCAAGCTACTCAGTCATAACATACACACAGAGGAACTATGTCAGACCCCTACATGATCCCTGATCTCTGAATGCCCCCTTGAGTGACAGTCAGTTGATTCTGTTGGATGCGTTTTGTTGTTGTTGTTGTTGTTGTTTTCCCATCTTTATTAACTTGAGTATTTCTTATTTACATTTCGATTGTTATTCACCTTCCCGGTTTTCGGGCCAACATCCCCCTAACTCCTCCCCCTCCCCTTCTATATGGGTGTTCCCTCTTAATCCTCCCCCATTATCACCATCCCCCCAACAATCACATTCACTGTGGGTTCAGTCTTAGCAGGACCAAGGGCTTCCCCTTCCACTGGTGCTCTTACTAGACTATTCATTGCTACCTATAAGGTTGGAGCCCAGGGTCAGCCCATGAATAGTCTTTGGGTAGTGGCTTAGTCCCTGGAAGCTCTGGTTGGTTGGCATTGTTGTTCATATGGGGTCTAGAGCCCCTTCAAGCTCTTCCAGTCCTTTCTCTGATTCCTTAAACAGGGGTCTGAAGTTCTCTTTCTTTGTTGGGTCTTTGTGTGGTTTCGGTATAAGAGTAATTGTGGCTTCATAGAAGGAATTCGGTAGTACTCTATCTGTTTGAATTTTGTGAAATAGTTTGGATAATATTGGTATGAGGTCTTCTATGAAGGTCTGATAGAATTCTGCACTAAACCTGTCTGGACCTGGGCTCTTTTTGGTTGGGAGATCTTTAATGACTGCTTCTATTTCCTTAGGAGTTATGGGGTGTTTTAAATGGTTTATCTGTCCCTGATTTAACTATGGTACCTGGTATCTGTCTAGGAAATTGTCCATTTCCTGCAGATTTTCAAGTTTTGTTGAATATAGGCTTTTGTAGTAGGATCTGATGATTTTTTGAATTTCCTCTGATTCTGCAGTTATGTCTCTCTTTTCATTTCTGATTTTGTTAATTTGAATGCACTCTCTGTTCTTTTGGTTCTGTTGATTCTTTCTATGGTCCTTTTTCCTTCTACTTGTGTTATTTTAGCTCTGAGTTTGATTATTTCCTGCCGTCTACCCCTCCTGGGTGTATTTGCCTTATTGTGTTCTAGAGTTTTTAGGTGTGCTGTCAAGCTGATGATATATGCTCTCTCCTGTTTCTTTCTGCACACACTCAGAGCTATGAGTTTTCCTCTTAACACAGCTTTCATTGTGTTCCATAAGTTTGGGTATGTTGTACCTTCATTTTCATTAAATTCTAAGAAGTCTTTAATTTCCTTCTTTATTTCTTCCTTGACCAGGTTATCAATGAGCAGAATATTGTTCAACTTCCATGTATATGTGGGCGTTCTTCCCTTATTGTTATTGAGGACCAGCTTTAGCCCGTGGTGGTCTGATAGGACGCATGGAATGATTTCTATCTTTCTGTATCTGTTGAGGCCTGTTTTATTACGAATTATATGGTCAATTTTGGAGAAAGTTCCATGAGGTGGTGAGAAGAAGGTATATCTTTTTGTTTTAGGATAGAATGTTTTATAAATATCTATTAAGTCCATTTGGTTCATGACTTCTCTTAGTCTGTCTATGTCTCTGTTTAATTTCTGTTTCCATGATCTTTCCATTGATGAGAGTTGGATGTTGAAATCTCCTATTATTATAGTGTGTGTTTTGAGCTTTAGTAAGCTTTCTTTTATGTATGTAGGTGCCCTTTTATTTGGAGCATAGATATTTACGATTGAGAGTTCATAATGATGGATTTTTCCTTTGATGAATATTAAGTGTCCTTCCTTATCTTTTTTGATAACTTTTAGTTGAAAATCGATTTTATTCGATATTAGAATGGCTACTCCAGCTTGCTTCTTCAGACCATTTGCTTGTACAGTTGTTTTCCTGCCCTTTACTCTGAGGTAGTGCCTGTCTTTGTCTCTAAGGTGTGTTTCCTGTAGGCAGCAGAATGCAGAGTCCTCATTGCATATCCAGTTTGTTAATCTATGTCTTTTTTATTGGGGAGTTGAGACCATTGATGTTGAGAGATATTAAGGAATAGTGATTATCGTTTCCTGTTATATTCATATTTGGATGTGAGGTTATGTTTGTGTGCTTTTCTTCTCTTTGTTTTGTTGCCAAGACGATTAGTTTCTTGCTTTTTCTAGGATATAGCTTGCCTCCTTATGTTGGGCTTTACTATTTATTATCCTTTGTAGGACTGGATTTGTAGAAAGATATTGTGTAAATTTGGTTTTGTCGTGGAATATCTTGGTTTCTCCATCTACGTTAATTGAAAGCTTTGCTGGATACAGTAACCTGGGCTGTCATTTGTGTTCTCTTAGTTTCTGTATGACTTCTGTCCAGGCTCTGGTTTCAGAAGTCTGGTGTGATTCTGATAGATCTGCCTTTATATGTTACGTGACCTTCTCCCCTTACTTCTTTTAATATTTTTTCTTTGTTTTGTGCATTTGGTGTTTTGACTCTTATATGATGGCAGGAGTTTCTTTTCTGGTCCAATCTATTTGGAGTTCTGTAAGTTTCTTGTATGTTTATGGGCATCTCTTTCTTTAGGTTAGGGAAGTTTTCTTCAATGATTTTGTTGAAGATATTTACTGGTCCTTTGAGTTGGGAGTCTTCACTCTCTTCTATACCTATTATCCTTAGGTTTGATCTTCTCATTGAGTCCTGGATTTCCTGTATGTTTTGGACCAGTAGCTTTTTCTGTTTTACATTATCTTTGACCGTTGTGTTGATGATTTCTATGGAATCTTCTGCTCCTGAGATTCTCTCTTCTATCTCTTGTATTCTGTTGGTGATGCTTGTATCTTCGGCTCCTTGTCTCTTCCTTTGGTTTTCTATATCCAGGGTTGTCTCGCTTTGTGCTTTCTTTATTGCTTCTATTTCCATTTTTAATTCCTTTACCTGTTTGATTGTGTTTTCCTGGAATTCTTTCAGGGATTTTTGTGATTCCTCTCTATAGCCTTCTATGTGTTTATTTGTTTTCCTGCATTTCTCTAAGGGAGTTCTTCATGTCTTTCTTGAAGTCCTCCAGCATCATGATCAAATGTGATTTTAAAGCTAGATCTTGCTTTTCTGGTGTGTTTGGATATTCAGTGTTTGCTTTGGTGGGAGAATTTGGCTCCAATGATGCCATGTAGTCTTGGTTTCTGTTGCTTTGGTTCTTGCGCTTGCCTCTCGCAATCAGGTTGTCTCTGGTGTTACCTTGTTCTGCTTTTTCTGACAGTTGCTAGACAGTCCTATAGGCCTGTGTGTCAGGAGTGCTATAGACAAATTTTCCTGTTTTCTTTCATCTAGTTATGGGAGCAAAGTGTTCTGCTTTCAGTCATGTAGTCTTTCTTGTCTACTGGTCTTCTTCTGTTCCTCTGGGCCTGTGTCCTGAGTCCACCAGGCAGGTTGCTTGGAGCAGAAAAGTTGGTTTTACCTGTGGTTCTGAGGTTCAAGTTGTTCATGGGGGACTGCTTTTGAGTTTTCTGTGAGGGCGGCAACCAGGAGAGTCTGTGCTGCCTTTACCTGGGTGCCCCCATGCACCTGTGTCCTAGATGGTATTAGGTGTTTTCCTCTGGAGTTAGAAATCTGGGCAGAGTGAAGTCTGTTGTGGCTTCCCAGGTGTGTCTTCCCCTCTGAAGGTTTATCTATCCCTCCCACGGGATTTGGGTGCAGAGAACTGTTGACTGGGTCCCTTTAGGTCTGGGTGGTGTCTGGACCCCAGGAAACCTGCTGCTAGAGTGCCAGGATGCGTTCTCATAGTGTCTCTGGTTCCTCATATCCTTCCTCCCCCTCCTCTGTAGGACTCCCCAAGATGTGCCTAGTGTTTGGCTATGGGACTATGTATCTGCTCTCATTAGTTGTTGGATGAGAGTCTCCCTCATGTCAATTATGCTAAGCTCCTTTCTGAGAATATTCTGCAGGCAGGACAAACTGTAGTTCTCAGGTCTTGTGACTAGTGTTCCAATTCCTCTTCTTGAAGTCTTGCCCGGTTTTAGAAGATGGCCAGTTCATGTTGTGTTCCCCATCCCGAGGAGACTTTGCTAGGATTACTCTCATAGATTACATGGATTTTTTCATTGTACTATGTTTTTACATCACCCTCAAAATGCTCCCCAAATCCAGTCATTTTTTTCAATATTGTCTTCCTCTCTACCCCACCTCACCTGATTCTTCATATTTCCAACCCCTCACAATCCCCTTGAAATGTAATTTACCTTCCCATGGTAATCCATGTGTGTCCATTCAGCTTTCCATGTTACTCAACATTTCTGGTTATGTGAATTATAGCATGATTATCATTTGCTTTACAGTTAATACCTATTTATAAGTTAGTACATACATGTTTGTCTTTCTGGGTCTGGGTTACCTCACTCAGGATGGTTATTTTTTTAGTTCCTTCTATTTGCCTGAAATTTTCATGATGTCATTGTTTTTAACAGCCAAGTAACTCCATTGTGGAAGTGTTTCACATTTTCTTTTCTCATTGTTTGATTGAGGGACGTCTAGGTTATCTCCAGTTTCTGGCTATTATGAATAAAGCTGCTATGGAGATAGTTGTGCAAACTTCCTTGTGGTAGGATGGAGCATCCTTTGGGTATATGTCCAGGAATGGTATAGCTGAGTCTTGAGATTGATTAATTCCCAATTTTCTGAGAAACTGCAATAATGATTCTAAAGTAGCTTCATAAGTTTGTACTCACACCAACAGTAGAGGAGTGTTCCCCTTGATCCACATCTTCACCAGCAACTGCTATCACTTGAGTTTTTTATCTTAGGCATTATGATAGGTCTAAGATGGAATCTCAAGGTTGTTTTGATTTGTGTTTCCATGATTTGCTCCTGGTCTTTATTCTATCTTTTGTCTTAATAAGGCTTAACTTTTTGAGTAACTCACATAAAAGGAATCATGCATTTATTCTTTTGAATCTTGTTTATTTTCATTTAGCATAAAGTTTTCAAAGTACATTTTTATTATTATATTTTAAGAATACTATGGCCTGTCTCCATCTGTGTCTCAGAACTAAGGCTGTCCCACAGTCCTCTACACTCAAATTCCACCCAAAGAGAGCTGCTCTCCCAGAAGTGAAGTAACTCCTAAGCCCACAAGTGAGACCACCACTATCACTCCAACAACTGTCCAGAGAAGGACCTGCCAGGAGTATACAGGGCCAGGATCCATGGAGTAGCCAAGGACAGGACCTTCTTGTCTTTATCTGTGCCCCAGAGCTGAGGCTGTATCACAGCCCTACATACTCAAATCTCAACCAAAGAGAGCTGATCTCTCAGGAGTGCTGATACACCTAAGATCACAGAATCACAGACCCACAAGAAGGACAAGATCCAGTCACAGACAGCAAAAACCAACTAACACCAGAGATAACCAGATGGTAAGAGGCAAGCAAAAGAACCTAAGCAATAGAAACCAAGGCTATTGACATTATCAGAACCAAGTTTGTCCACCACAGAAAGTCCTGGATACCCCAACACACTGGAAAAGTAAAATTTGTATTTAAAATCAAACCTCATGATGATGATAGAGCATTTTAAGAAGGACAAAATAACTCTCTTAAAGAAATACAGGAGGACACAGGTAAACAGGTAGAAGTTCTTAAAGAGTAATCTCTCTCTCTCTCTCTCTCTCTCTCTCTCTCACACACACACACACACACACACACACACACACACACACAAATCCCTTAAAGAATTACAGGAAAACACAACCAAACAGGTGAAGGAATTGAACAAAACCATTCAGGATCATAAAATGGAAATAAAAACAAAGAAAACACAAAGGGAGACAACCCTGGAGATAGAAAACTTAGGAAAGAGATCAGAAGTCATAGGTGCAAGCATCACTAACAGAATAAGAGATAGAAGATTTATGGTGCAGAAGATACCATAGAAAACATCAACATAACAAAGAAAATGCAAAATGCAAAAAGATCCTAACCCAAAACATTTAGGACATTCAGGACACAATGAGAAGTCCAACACTAATAATGATAGGTATAGAAGAAAGTGAAGATTTGCAACTTAAAGGGCCAGGAAATATCTTCAACAAAATTATAGAAGAAAACTTCCCTAACCTAAAGAAACATTTGCCCATGATCATACAAGAAGCCGACAGAACTCCAAATAGACTGGACCAGAAAAGAAACTCCTCCTGTCACATAATAGTCAAAACACCAAATACGCAGAATAAAAAAAGAATTTTAAAAGCAGTAAGGGAAAAATAACAAATAACATATAAAGTTAGACCTATGAGAATTATACCAGACTTCTCAACAGAGATTATGAAAGCAAGAAGATCCTGGGCAGATGTCACATAGACCCTAAGAGAACACAAATGCCAACCCAGGCTACTATGCCCTGCAACACTCTCAATTAACATAGGTGGAGAAACCAAGATATTACATGACAAAACCAAATTTACACAATATCTTTTCACAAATCCAGCCCTAAAAAGGATAATATATGGGAAACTCCAACACAAGGAGGGGAAATATAGCCTAGAAAAAGCAAGAAAGTGATCTTTCAACAAACCCAAAAGAAGATAGCCACACAAACACAATTCCACCTCTAACAACAAAAATAAAAGGAAACAACAATCATTATTCCTTAATATCTCTTAACATCAATGGATTCAATTCCCCAATAAAAAGACATAGATTAACAGACTGGATATTTAAAAAGGACCCAGCATTTTGCTGCATACAGGAAATTCAGATCAGTAGCAAAGACCAATACTACCTTAGAGTAAAAGACTGGAAATTTTTTTCCAAGCAAATGGTCCCAAGAAACAAGCTGGAGTAGCCATTCTAACATCGAGTAAAATCAACTTTTAACCAAAAGTTATCAAAAAATATAAGGACACTTCATACTTATCAAAGGAAAACCTGATCATCTATGCTACAAATGCAAGGGTACCCCCATTCATAAAAGAAACGTTACTAAAATTCAAAGCACTCATTGCACCTCACACAATAATAGTGGGAGGCTTTGACACCCTACTCTTAACAATGGACAAAGCATGGATACAGAAATTAAACAAAGGAATAGTGAAAGTAATGGAAGGTATGAACCAAATGATTTAACAGATATCTACAGAACGTTCAACCCCAAAACAAAAGACTATGCCTTCTTCTCAGCACTAATGGTACTGTCTCTAAAACAGATCATATAATTAGTCAGAAAACAGGCCTCAACAGATGCAAGAAGATTGAAATAATCCCATGCATCCTATCAGATCATCATAGTCTAAGGCTGGTCTTCAATAACAACAAAAACAATAGAAAGCCTACATGCACTTGGAAGGTGAACAATGCTCTACTTTATGATGCCTTGGTTAAGGAAGAAAAAAAAAGAAATTAAAGACTTTTTAGAACTTAATGAAAATGAAGGCACAGCATACCCAAACTTATGGGACACAATGAAAGCAGTGTTAAGAGGAAAACTCATAGCTCTGAGTACCTCTGAAAAGAAACTGGAGAGAACATACACTAGCAGCTTGACAGCACACCTGAACGCTCTAGAACAAAAAATAAACAAATTCACCCAAGTGGAGTAGAAGGCAGAAAATAATCAAACTCAGGGTTGAAATCAACCAAGTAGAAACAAAAAGAACTATACAAAGAATCAACAAAATCAGAAGCTAGTCCTTTAAGAATATCAACAAGATAAACAAACTGTTGTTCAAAATACCCAGAGGGCACACAGACAGTATCCAAATTAACAAGATCAGAAATGAAAAGGCAAATATGACAACAAAAGCTGAGAAAATTAAAAACATCATCAGATCCTTCTACAAAAGTCTATACTCAACAAAACTAAAAAATCTGGATGAAAAGACAATTTTCTAGACATATACCAGGTACCAAAATTAAATCAGGATCAGATAAATCATCATTAACCCCTAAAGAAATAGAAGCAGTCATTAAAGGTCTCCCAACCAAAGGAAGCCCAAGACCAAATGGTTTTAGTTCAGAATTCTATCAGACCTTCAAAGAAGACCTAGTATAAATACCCTTCAAACTACTCCACAAAATTGAAACAGAAAGAACATTACCCAATTCATTCTACAGAGCCACAATTATGTTTATACCTAAACCACACAAAGACCCTACAAAGAAAGAGAATTTCAGACCAATTTCCCTTAGGAATATCGATGCAAAATTACTCAATAAAATTCTCACAAACTGAATCCAAGAACACATCTATATGATCTTACTCCCATGATCAAGTAGGTTTCATCCCAGGGATGCAGGGATGGTTCAATATACATAAATCCATCAATGTAATTCAATATATGAACAAACGAGGAAAAAACCATGATTGTCTCATTAGATACTGAGAAAGTATTTGACAAAATTCAACACCCCTTCTTGATAAAATCCTTGGAAGTATCAGTAATTCAAGGCCCATACCTAAACCTAGTAAAAGCAATATACCCCAAACCAGTAGCCAACATCACACTAATTGGAGAGAAACTTGAAACAATCCCATTAAAATCAGGGACTAGACATGGCTGCCCTCTCTCTCCCTACCCATTCTATATAGTATCTGAAGTCCTAGCCAGAGCAATTAGACAACAAAAGGAGGTCAAAGGTATACAAATTGGAAAGGAAGAAGTTAAAATATAACTTTGTGCAGATGATATGATAGTGTACCCAAAAATTTCATCAGAGAACTCCTAAACCTGATAAACAACTTCAGCAAAGTAGGTGGATATAAAATTTACTCAAACAAATCAATATCCTTCCTCTATTCAAAGGATAAACAGACTGAGAAAGAAATTAGGGAAAAGACACCCTTCACAATGGTCATAAATGTTATAAAATATCTTGTGGTGATGCTAAACAAGCAAGTGAAACACCTGTAAAACAAGAACTCCAAGTCCCTGAAGAAAGAAATTGAAGAAGATCTCAGAAGATGGAAAAATCTCCCATGTCCATGGATTGGCAGGATTAATATAGTAAAAATGGCCACTTTGCTGAAAGCAATTAAGAGATTCATTGCAATCCAAATCAAAATTCCCACACAATTCTTCATAGAGATTTGGAAATTCATTTGGAATAACAAAAATCCCAAGATAGCAAAAACTATTCTCAACAATAAAAGATTCTTCTGGGGTAATCACTATCCCAAAGACCTCAAGCTGTATTACAGAACAATCATGATAAAAACTACATTGAATTGGTACAGTGACAGACAGGTAGGTCAATGGAATAGAATTAAAGATCCAGAAATGAACCCACACACTTATGGTCCCTTGATCTTAGACAATGGAGCTAAAACAATCCAATAGGAAAAAGACAGCATTTTCAACAAATGGTACTGGTTCAACTGGTGGTCAGCATGAAGAAGAATGTGCATTGATCCATACTTATCTCCTTGTACAAAGCTGAAGTCCAAGTATATCAAGTATCTCCACATAAAACAGGATACATTGAAACTAATAGAAGAAAAAGTGGGGAAGAGTCCCAGTAACATGAGCAGAGGGGAAACTACCTGAACAGAACACCAATTGCTTATGCTCTAAGAACAAGAATCGACAAATGGTACCTCATAAAACCACAAAGCTTCTGTAAGGAAAAGACACTGTCAGTAGAACAAAATGGCAACCAACAGATTGGAAAAAGATCTTTACCAATCATACATCTGATCGAGGGCTAGTATCCAATATATACAGAGAACTCAAGAATTTGCACTCCAGAGAGCCAAATAGCCCTATTCAAAATGAGGTACAGTGCTAAACAAAGAATTATCAAGTGAGTAATATCTAATGTCTGAGAAGCACTTAACAAAAATTTCAACATCCTTAGTTATCAGGGTAATGCATATCAAAACAATTCTGAGATTCCATCCCACACCACTCAGAATGGCTAAGACCAAAAACTCAGGTGACAGCAGATGCTGGCAAGGATATGGAGAAAAATGAACATTCCTCCATTGTTGGTGGGACTGTAAGCTTTTAAAACAACTCTAGAAATCAATCTGTTGTTTCCTCAGAAAATGGGACATAGTGCTTCCTTAAGACCCAGCTATACCACTCCTGGGCATATACCCAAAAGATGCACTAATATGTATCAAGGACACATGCTGCACTATTTTCATAGCAACCCAGATGTCCTTCAACAGCAGAATGGATATAGAAAATGTGGTACATCTATACAATGGAATATTACTCAGCTATTAAAAACAATGACCTCATGAAATTCTTAGGCAAATGGATGGAACTAAAAAATATTATGCTGAATGAGGTAACTCAGTTACAAAAGAACACACATGGTTTGCAATCACTGATAAGTGGATATTAGCTCCAAAACTTGGAATACCTAAGGTACAATTCACAGACCATATGAAGTTCAAGAGGAAGGAAAAGCAAAATGTGGATTCTTCAGACTTTCTAAGAAGGGGGAACAAAATACTCTTGGGAAGTAGAGGGTGGTAGAGTTTCTGGAGGAACAGAAGAGGGGAAGGTGGAAAAATGGGGCACAGTGTCAGTTACGGAAGGAGATGGAATGATATACAGAGGATCAATCATTTGAACAGAGCTTTGTAGCAATGGTGGATGTGGAACTGGGCATAGCACCAGCAAGTCCCAGATGCCAGGGAAGCAAGAGGCTCCCAGTACCCAACAAGGATGAGATTAGCTGAAATGCCCAACAAAGGGGAGGCAGAACCTGTAGAAACCATATCCAGAGGTTAGGCAAGGCTCTCAGTTGAGGGATGGGTCTACATACTCATCTCCAAATTATTAAACCAGAAGGACTCCCATGGAAAGGAAATACCTGGACAAAGTGTGAAGCAGAGACTACAGGAAAGGTCATCTAGAGGATCCACCTAGGGATCCATCCCATATACAAACACAAAACCCAGACAGACACTATTGTTGATGCCAAGAAGTGCTCGCTGACAGGAACGTATTATAGCTGTCTCCTGAGAGGCTCTGCCAGAGCCTGACAATTATAGAGGTGAATGCTCACAGTCAACCATTGCACTAAGCACCGGGACCCAAATGCAGGGGTTAGAGAAAGGACTTAATGAGCTGAAAGGATTTGCAACCCATAGAAAAACCAAAAAAATTAAGCAACCAGACCCCCCACCCCCACATACTAAACCACCAACCAAAAGAATATACATAGAGAGACCCTTGGCTCTAGCCCCATATGTAGCACGGTATAGCATTTTCTGGCATCGATAGGAGGAAAAGTCCTGTGAAGACTCTATTTCCCCCGTGTAGGGAAATGCCTTGTTTTGAGGTGGGAGTGGGTGGGTGGGAGTGGGAGCATCCTTGTAGAAGCATGAGGAAGAATGGGAGAAGGGGTGTTCCAGAGGGGAAACTGAAAAGGGAATAACATTTGAAATGTAAATACATAAAATATCCAACAGGAAAGAATACTTCGTATTTTTATTAACTGTAATGACTTTGCTATATAGTAGACCTTCTGACTATATTCCTCCTATGTAAATTGAGGTTAACCATTATCCATCTTCCTTTATACTCTTCTCGGCCTTTAGTCCAGTGCTTCTTTACCTGTGTGTTGCCACTTTTTGGTGAACAACCCTTTCATAGTGATTGCCTAAGACCATCAGAAAGTCCAAATGTTAATATTATAAATCATAATGGTAGCAAAATTATAGTTATGAAGTAGCAATAAAAACCACAACATGAGGAATTTTATTAAAGGGTTGCGGCTTTAATAAAGGTTCTCAAACCACTGATTTATTCCCTAGTAACCACTATTTTAGTCTCTGTTTCTATGCTTAAGACTTTAAACTTTCCTTATTTTATTTATTGATTTATTTAATTACTATGCATTTGTGCACTTATTTATTTATTTCTTCTTCTATTGAAACTTTATTTTTTTCAATAATATATCCTGATTATGGTTTCCACTCTTTCTACTCTTCTAAGTTCCTCCCCATCTCCCTTCTATTCAAATTTACCCCCTTTCTTTCTCTCATTAGAAAACAAACAGGATTGTAGAGGATAATAATGAAATAAAATATAATAAGATGAAACCAAAAGTAACACACCCGAATGGAACAAAACAAACAAAAGGAAAAAAATCAAGAAAATGCACAAGAAACAGATAAAGATGCAAAGACTCCCTCATTTCAGAATCTCTGGAATTTCCCCCACCCCAACACCCCCAAAAAAATAAGTTGGAAGCCATAATACATACACAAAGGACTTGTATGGTATAAAGACAAACAATAATATTCCCCAAAGAGATTTCCTTTGAGGAAACTAAATTGTCATTTGCAGGTGGTTATCAATTGGAGATTGCTTCTGGGTTAAGGATGGGGCATGTGCCAATGTCATTCATCTCTACAACCCTGTCTGATGCAGACCTGTGCAGACTCTGCGCCTGCAGCCTCAGTCTCTGTGAGTTAATACATTATCAATCCTGTTGATTTAGAGGGTCATGTTTCCTTGGTGTTCTCCATATTCTCTGCTCTTACACTCTTTCTGCCAACTTTTCCTCTTCATATGTTTTAGGAAGCTTCTACTATACTATTAAGTCCATACTATCCATCAAATGGTCTTTAACCTTAGCTGTCTCTCCCAGTATTCCCCTCCATCCCCAACTTACATCTCCATCTGTGTTTGATTATCCCCTTCTCATCCTGCTTCCTCCATAGCTGTCTATTCTGTCTTCTTTACCTAGGGAGAGCTGTCTCCCTCAACCCTGCCCACAGTTTCTTACTATATAACTAACCTGTGTGGTTCTATTGATTGTAGATTCGTTATCATTGATTTAGCTAGTATCCACATTAAGTTAACACATACCATATTTGTCTTTCTGGGTCTGAGTTCCCTCAGGATGAGTTTTTTCTAGTTCTATACATTTACCTGTCTATTTTGTGATTCAACTTTTAAACAGCTGATTGAAGCTCCCTCCTTCTCTTTTGTATAAATGTACCACACTTTCTTTACTCATTCTTCTTTTGAGAGATAGCTAAACTTATTTCAATTTTTTGATATTATGAAAAGGGATGAACCAGTGAACATGACTGAGCAAGTGTCCTTGTGGTAGGATGAAGCATCCTTTGGGTATATGTTAGATCATAGGTAGATTGATTCCTATCTCCCTAAACAACTGCCACACTGACTTCCACTGTGGCTATAAAAGTTTGGACTCCCACAAGCAGTGGTTGAGTGTTTCCTTTGTTCCACATCCTTAGCAGCATGCGATGTCACTTGTTTTATTGATCTTAGCCTTTCTGACAGATGTAAGATGAAATCTCAAAGCAGTTCTGATATGCATTTCCCTGATGACCAAGGATGTCAAATATTTTCTTAAGTGTTTCTCAGCAATTTGAGTTTTCTCTTTTGAGTATTTTCTCTTTAGATCTCAGTTCCATTAAAGAATTTTTTTAATTTATTTACAATCCAGCCATTGCTCCCCTCCTGCTCCTCCTCTCCCACAGTTCCTCATCCCATTCCTTCTCCGCTTTGTCTCCAAGAGGATGCCTCCCTCCCCTCACCAGGGCTCCCCTTTCCCTGGGGCCCCAAGTCTCTTGGGGATTAGGCACATTTTCTCCCACTTTGGCTAAACCAGGCAGTCTCTGCTATATATGTATTGGGGCCCTCAGACCAGCTCTTGTATGCTGTCCAGTTGGTGGCTCAGTGTCTGGGAGCTCCCAGGGGCCCAGATTAGTTGAGACTGCTGGTCTTCCTATGGGGTCGCCCTCCTCTTTTGCTTCCTCCCTCCTTCTCCTAATTCAACCATAGGGATACCTGACTTCAGTCCAATGGTTGAGTGTAAGTATCTGCATCTTTCTCAGTCAGCTTCTGCTTGGGCCTCTCAAAGAATAGCCATGCTAGGCTCCTTCCTGTCTGTAAGTACATCATAGCACCAGTAATAGTGCCAGACCTGGGCAAATAGGAAAAACAGAGTCCCAAGAGCAAGCAAAAGGGTCAGAGACATCCCCAGTCTCACTTTTAGGGGTGCCACAAACACACCAAGCTAACAACCATATCCAATATGCAGAGGACCTAGTGTAGACCCATGCAGGCTCTGTGATTGCTGCTTCAGTCTTTATGAGCCACTATGAGCCCTTCTTAGTTGATCCTGTGTGTCATGTTCTTCTGGTGTTCTCAACCCCTTCGGCTCCTACCATTCACCTCTCCCTTATTCTATAGGGTTGCCTGAGCTCCCAGGGAAGAAACCCTATGAAGGTCTCCAATTTGGATTCTCTCTGTCTCTCTGTCTCTCTCTCTCTCTCTCCCCTTCCCCTCCTGCCTAATGTTTGGCTGTGGGTGTCAGTATCTGCTCCCATCTGCTGCCTGAAGAAGCCTCTCTGACACTAATTGGGCTAGGCACTGACCTAGAAGTTTAGTAAAATATAGTGAGGAATCATTTTACTGATTTTCTTTTGAGACAGGGTTTTGGTTTTTTGTTTTGTTTTGTTTTTTTGTTTTTTTTTTTTTTATGTAGTACTGGATTTCCTGGAACTCTGTCTATAGACCAGGCTGACTTTGAACTCACAGAAGTTTGTCTACCTCTGCCTGCCAAGTACTGGTACTAAATGCATACACAATTACCTCCACCTGGTGTTTTTGGATTTTTGTTGCTGTTTTTCATTAGTTTTTAATTTTTTGTTATTATTTATTTATTCATTTTCTATCCTAGGTCTTTGGGCTATCTAGCCTCCAGTTGCTGGTCATCCAGACATTGAGTTTATGTTGTGAAATAATTTGAGGAGTATTGGCATTAACTCTTCTTTGAAATCTGGTAAAATTTTGTGCTAAAACTATATGGCCCTGTTTTTTTTTTTCTTTTTTCTTTTGTTTGTTTTTCATTATTTACTGTTTGGTTGCTAGACTTTTAATGACTTCTTCCATTTTACAGGTGGTATTAGGTCTGTTTAAAATGCTTGTCTAATCTTGATTTGACTTTGATAAGTGATGCCTATCAAGAAAATTATCTATTTCTTATAGATTTTTCCAAGTTGGTGGAATACAGATTTTTAAAGTATGCCCTTATGAGTCTTTGCGTTTTTTTTGGTGATTGTTGCTTTGAGGCATTTTGATCCCTAATTTTGTTAATTAGGTTCTCCTACCTTTCTCTACCTTTCAGTTAATTTGGATTAGGTTTTGTCAATCCTATTGATTTTCTCCAAGAAACAACTCTTATTTTCACTGCCTTTTTTCATTTTCTCTTTTTGTTGTTTCCATTTTATTGGTTTCAGGACTGAGTTTGATTATTCCTTCTCAGCTTCTTTTTAGGGTACAGTTTCTTCTTTTGTTCTAGATATTTCAAATGTGCTGTTATGTTACTAGTATGAGATCTCTACAGTTGTTTTAAGTTGGCACTTAATGCTATGAACTTGCCTCTTAGAACCAGCTTCATTTTTTCTGATAAATTTGGATATGTTGAATATTCATTTTTATTCAATTGCAGAAAGCCTTTAATTTCTTTCTTACTTTCTGTCTTGATCTATTTTTTATTCAGAGGTGAATTGTTCAGTTTCCATAAGTTTGTAAGCTCTCTGATGTTGGTACCCACCAACATTTCTCTGTTTAATTTTTGTCTATATGACCTGATTATTGGCAAGAGTGAGGTTTTGAAGTCTCCCATGATCAGTGTGTGAGGATCAATGTGTGATATAAGATGTAGAAGTGTTTCTTTTATAAACTTGAATGCCCATGTGTTTGGTGTATAGATATTAAAAATTGCAATGTCCTGTTGGTGGATATTTCCTTGAGTGAATATGTAGTGTCCTTCCCTATATTTTCTGATTAATTTTTGTTTAAAGTCTGTTTTTTCAGATGATAAAATGGCTATACTAGCTTGCTTCTTAGGTGAGTTTGCTTGGATATCTTTTTCCATCCTTTACCCTGAGGTAATAATGCTCATCCTTGATGTTAAGGTGCTTTCCTGTTTCCACATGCATTCTATTGGAGGCATTAAGATCATTGATATTGTGAGAGATGGATAATAAGAGTCTGATAATTGAGAAGAGACAGAAGGGAGAGAGAGAGAGAAGCTGTGTCAGGACAATGTTGTTGGTGACGTTAAGATTCCACACTGAGCCTTTACAATGGCAAACCAACGTGATGGGCAAGAATCCACTAATAATCCTAAGAGTTGAGAGAAAGTTTTTATTTTCTAAGTAAGAGGAGACCAGGGCCATGTTAAGACATGTGATATCTCAAGTGTGGGGATTTAAACAAAGAAACAGGGAAGTAGCCTAAGCTGGCAGGCTGTAGGTCCCCTGCTGTGTGATAAGTAATGGCACATCAGAGAGTTAGAGATTAAAAGCTGCTTTTAAAAGAAAGTTGTTTAGAAAGTCTTTCACGATACTCATATACTCATATTCCTTTTAATGTGGACTCCACCTCCACGGGAATTTTGGGTTGAAATCTATTTAGACAAGCTGCTCCTTAACGACAGGTATTAGTAAAAGGTGATTAAGTTTGTTTTTAGAAAGAAGAGAGTAAAGTGATTACCTGATGACATGGGGATTTTCATCCGTGGTTCAGAACTTAGGGAAAAATTAGTCACTGAACTCCACGTAGAGTATTGTAATATTTACAAGTTATTAAGGTTAAGTAAAAATCTGTGGCTCTGGGTATAGAGCTTAACAGATGGAAATATTTAGGGTACTAAGATTAAATATAAATCTGTGGCTCCAGGTAGAGAGCTTAACAGATGAGTATATTTTGGGCTAAAGTCCTGGTTTGATACGTTGCTTACTGGTTTTAGAATTGATAGACAATGTTTAGTTCATTTTATGAATTACTCCACTAAAGGCCATATGGCTGGTTGATGCTGGCTAGCTAGGGTTTGTGCTTACTTTTGGTATTTACAATGACAGGAAGCTCAGATTCTCTTAACGTGGGCTCCACAGGAATTTTGGGTTCATCTTCTGATATCATAGAGTAAAAAAGTCTATCAGGCTCATTGTTTAGCTTACTTTCTTTTTTAAGAAATTGTTTAATCTTCATAATGGGTGTGACTTTGAGTTTTTTGGTTATATTACTACTCTGGAAGAGAGTGCAAGATACAAGCTTTTCTGGTTACAGATTAAGGAACACAGTATTTTGGGAGAAATATGTTGGTTGTTTTTTTTTTTTTTTTTAAAGTGTGATTAGGCTCTGGAAACCTGACAGAGTCATACTGATCAGATTTGATAGAGGTAGACCGCCTGAAAAATTTATTCAGGAAAAACAAACAAAAAGATATCTCAATTCTAAACTTTTGTCTTGAGAGTTGTATTTTGCAGAGTGTGCCTACTTGGATTCCTGGTCTCAAGGACTTGCAGCTGAGTCCAGTCAGGACACATCAGCTACAGCATTTGCTTCACTCTTCCTACCCCCTACCCCAAGGATATCTCAACACCCATGTACAGCTTGATGAAGTTATAGAGGAGTCATTGCCCCAATTCCCTGGACTTTTGGGGACTGAAAGTGGTTATTCTAAAGTTGTTTTTTATGAGAATTTAAAATTGGTTGTAATTTAACAGAGAGGAATTAGCTAGACTGAGTTTTACAGTCATAATCTCATTTGTTAGCTAGGCTGGGATCATATCTTTGCTTTGGTATAGAATTTATTTGACAAAAAAGTTTAAAAGTACAAGGCTTAGAGCCAGTCCTTCTAATGATGTCAGTTGATTACACATGTGAGTTCAGGGCCAAATAGCAAATTCATGGCTCTGAGTTCGTACTTTCAAGATAATATTTAGGATATGGAGACAACAGTCCAGATTACTTTATATAGATAGATGTTTTCAAAAACATCAGAAATCCACAAAATATGAGAATTAAAGTTATTTATCTTTTGTTGGGACATATCTGCTCCTAACAATTCCCCTTTGGCAGATTTAATTAAGAAGTTCAGCGTCTCTACCTCCAGATGAGGCAATACTTTGTGGCTAGGCAGACACTGGACAAAACTGCCTGTTTCATCTGCAGACTAATACTGTCCAGAAAAGGACAAATTATGCTGAAGTGTTGACTGATAAGCCCTGCCAAGATGGGATGATCAGCCCTTCAAAAATCTGCATTTCAAGAGTTTCTCAGTTGGTTTTGTGTTTGTGCTGTGTGTTTCCTCACTCTTTTAGATTTGATAGTCAGAGAATTCCTCATGTTTTCTTGGGTGTTGTTGAAATTGTCAGCTTGAAATTTTCTTTCTAGTGCCTTCTGTTTACAGACAGATACTGCTTACATTGGTTTTATTGTAGAATTTTTTCTTCATCTATTGTAATTGAAAGCTACAATAGTCTTGGCTATTATCTGTGATCTCTTGGATTATCCATCCAGGTCCTTCTGGCTTTAGAGTCTTCATTGAAAAGTAGCTGTTATTGTAGTAGGTCTGCCTTTATAAGTTATTTTTCCTTTGTTCTGTATGGCTAGTGTCTCAATTATTATCTGCTGAGGAAACTTTCTTTTCTGGTCCAGGCTATTTTTTATGCTTAATAGGCAGACATACGTTCCCTCAGGTTAAGAAAATTTTCTTCTGTAATTTTGTTGTAATAATTTTTAGTGCCTTTCACCTGGGTTTCTTCTCCTTTCTTTATTCTTATTATTCTTAGATTTGGTCTTTTCCTTGTATTCCAGATTTTCTGGATGATTTTTTGTTACATATTTAGCCTTTTGTTTGACTGAGGTATCCATTTTCCTATTATGTCTTCTATGCCTGCAAATCTCCATTCTTCCTCTTCTATTCTGTTGGAGAGGCTTGCCACTGTAGTTTCTGATCATGATCCTAAACTTTCTTTTCTAGATTTCCATCAATTTGGGTTTATTAATTTCCATTTTTATTTTCTTCCACTGTTTATTTGTGTTTCCATAGGTTTCTTTAAGAGACCCTATTAACTTCCCTTTGAAGAATCCCTATCATATTCATAAAGGCTATTTTAAGGTCTTTGTCTCTTATTCAGATATGTTGCAGTACTCAGAATCTATTGTGGTAGGTTGCTGAGTTCTTTTGGGGACATATTTTCCTGGCTGTTATTGATTGTGTTTTTACACTTGTGTCTATTTTTCTGGGTTTGGGATGATTATAATTCTTGACACTGACATCTGGCCTTTTCTTTTTGAGTGGATATTTTATTCCTTGGTTTCTAGTGCCCTCTCTGGTTCTTAAAAGGGTGTGGTGGCAGTATGGTGCTTGGTATGGAATTCTTCTATGATCATGCTATGTGTAGTCACTGGGGGTTCTAGGTAAAATGCATTTCTAAGTATTGGGAACTGGTATTTAGAAATTGGAATGGACTGAGGCAAGGAACTGATTTGGTCCACAGAAGGAAAGAGAGCAAGGTCTTCCACTAGGATTAGCTTCATCCCTTGAGAATGGGGACAGAGAAAGAGAAGAGGCCACAGTAATTGGTCTGGTACAAAGGTGGGGAATGAGACTACGGAATGGGATTCAGAGAAGAGGGAGAGTAAAGATCTGAATCCTGCCTCCCTATTTGGTTCTTTGGTAGGCTTGCCTGTTGGGTTCCCAGGGAATGCCTGCTGGAGTTAAAGGCCAAGATAACAGTGTGGAGAAAGTTTGGAGATTTGTTTGATATCCTGGATATGGGACCAGATAAAATGAGGAGGTCACAGCTGGTGGTCTGCTACAAAGTTGGAAGTGAGACAGGACTATTGGATTTAGAAGAGAGAAGAGAGGTAAAGACCAGCACTTAGACCAGGGGCTAAAATATAGGATCATGCAAACTTCCTTTCTATGGAAATATTCATCGTCATTTACCTTGACTTTAATATCTATAAAATGTTTACTGGTATCTATTATTAGAAAAGAATTTCTACTATTTATAATTTAGTATATGATTTAATGTGGCTGCTATAAGTCTCTGCTTTCTTTAATATTCTCTGTGTGTACAAAATGCCAAAAGTGTAAAGTGGGTTAAATTGTATAATTATTTCAAACCTATTAATCTGTTGATTCAACAAGTATCTGTTGAGTAGTCAAGGTTGTATGTGAGATGTTTTAGATGCATTTTACATACAAAAATTAGATATTAAAGGGTGAAGTGAACTTTTGTCTTAGGGTTTCATTGCTGTGAAGAGACACCATGAACAAGGCAACTCCTATAAAGGACATTAATTGGGGTTGGCTTATAGATTCAGAGGCTCAGTCCATTATCATCAAGATGGGATGCATGACAGTACCCAGGTAGGCATGGCACTAGAAAAGGAGCTGAGTGTTCTCCGTCTTGTTCTGAAGGCTGCTAGGAGAAGACTGTGCCTCAGCAGCTAAGAGGAGCTCAAAGCCCACTCCCACAGTGACACACTTCTTCCAACAAGGCCATATCTATTCCAACAAGACCATACCTCCTAATAGAGACATTCCTTGGGCCAAGCATAATCAGACCACCATAGCACCAAAGGCCGAGTAATAATCCATGCGGAGAAAAGATAACCCTAGACAGAGAATAATTTTCATGGGAAATATTTGCTCTTTCAAAGATGCTAAAGAAAATGTAATCTTTACAGTAAGAAATCAAAGAAAAAATGATAGGATAAGAGATTTTAGGTAAACTAGGGGTGGGAGAATCAGAGGAACAAAGTATGAATTAATATTAAAAGCAGCAAGATGCTCCTCAATAGTCAAGGAGTCAACAAAGGTATTAAAAAGGAAATCAAGCTTTTTGGGATAGATGAAAATAGGAACATTGTATACTATAGCCTATGAGACAGAGCAAAAGCTGTTCTTTTTGGGGGGTTATATCTATTTTAATATCCAACAAAAGACTTCGAATCAAAACTAGCCAGACGGAGACAAGAAACTTTATGCTTGTTGGAGGAGCAGTCAACCAAGAGGAAGTTAAAATTATAAAACAGTTATGAACCAAACACAGGTGCACTTGACTTTACAGAACAAATACTTTAATCCCAATACCACAGATTAAATCCAACATAGTGATAGGAGATGACTTCAGTACCATATTATCATTGAATAAAGGCAACCCAGACAAAAATTAAACAGAGAAACATTGGAGATAATTAACATCACAAATCAAAAATAACCTAGTAGACATTTACAGAACATTCTACCCAAACACTAAAGAATCCATATTCTTCTCAGAAGCCCAGAGAACTTTCTCCAGAATTGATCACATTCTAGGACACACACACACACACACACACACACACACACACACACACACACAAATCAACAAATAGCAAAAACAGAAATAATCTGCTATTATTATTTGAACACATTGGAAAAAAGGTAGATATCAATAGCAAGAGAAAACAGAGAAAATACAAAAGTTTAAGAAAACTAAACAACATATGTCTGAAGAGTAACTGGGCTAAGCAAGACATCAAGAAAATATTAACAATCCTTGAACTGAATGAAAGGGAAAATAGACTATATACTAAAATCTGTGGGGCACAATGAAAGCATTTTTTTGTATTTTTATTGCATATTGTATATATTTACATTTCAAATGGAATCCACTGTCCTGGTTTCCCTTCTGGAACCTTTCTATCTCATCCCCTCTCTCCCTGATTCTATGAAGGTGCTCCTCCCACCCACCCACTCCCACCTCACCACCCTGGCATTTCCCTACACTGGGGTGTCGAGCCTTCAGAGGATCAAGGGTCTCTCTTCCTAATGATGCCAGACAATGCCAGCTTCTGCTACATATGGGGCTGGAGCCACAAGTCCCTCCATGTGTACTCTTTGGTCGGTGGTTTAGTCCCTGGGAGCTCTGGGGGGGTCTGGTTGGTTGATATTGTTGTTCTTCCTATGGGGTTGCAAAGCTCTTTAGTTCCTTCAGTTCTTTGTCTAACTCCTCCATTGGGGTCCCCGTGCTCAGTCTGATGGTTGGCTGTGAACATCCTCCTCTGTGTTTTTCAGGCTCTGGTAGAGCCTCTCAGGAGACAATTATAACAGGCTCCTGTCAGCAAGCATTTCTTGGTATCCTTAAGCTATTCTAAGAGGAAGACTTATTGTAGTAAGTGTTGGCATCCAAAAGCACGAAAGGGATCTCTAAGAGAGTAGAGCACATGATGTCTCACAATGACTCAATGGAGGAGGATATGGAAACTCTGCCTTTCTTCTCCCATACCTCACCCTTTACTGTTCTCTGTCCAACATTATATTGTTTAAAACAAAACAATAAATACAAAGCTCAAACTTGCTAAATGAAGTAGTGTTAGTTATTATATTTCTAAACAAACAACAATAAACGAAACTTCAAATCAGTAAGGTCAAAAGACCAAGAACCAATAAGCAAGATGAGGAAATCAGCACTAAGTATAAGCTATGAGTTGATTTAAAAAAAAACACAAAAACAAACCAACGAGTTGTTTGTCAGACTGTGAACACAAACAAACAAACAAAACCCCAAAAAACAAAAAACACAAACAAACAAACAAACAAACAAACAAAAAAACCAAGCATAAAATCAGAGGGAGACAGGAGAAAATTGATATCAGACAAATACAAAATATTATAGAAACTTAACCAAAAAACTCACACACCAACACATTGGATAGTTTAGATGAAAGAATTTATTAGATACAGATAACCAAATTCAACTACAAAAAAAGAGAGAAAACCTAAGTAGTTTAATGGTATGTAGGAGGAAATTCAGCAACAAATTTCTCATTAAAGAAAAACCAGGGCTTGATAGTTTTACTGTTGAGTTCAGTTGAACAATTAGTACCAATTTTTCAAGCTCTATTAAATGTAGTTTCTTTGCAAATTACATAAAATGACATTTATTTTGGATAGTATGTTCCTGTATATCGTCTCTATTTGTCTTTTGATATTTGTTGATATGCAAAGGCCATGATTTCAGTTACTGCTGGTTAATATTCTTTAGGCACATTTTTGATATTTGGTAGAACAGAGAGTTCTTTATTCCTATTTGCTTTCCAAAGGTCTTCTAACTCTACTTGCAAATTTGTTTTACCAGTAAACTTTTTACCAGTAAATCTTCTAATAAACTTCACTATTCTCTCAGCAAAATGTGTGTGATAGAGATCAATATATTGTTTGTAATTCTCATTGAGGTTTTGATTATAAGTAGTTTATCATCTCTATGATGAGTGTTACCTCTTAACTGTTTGTTTGGGCACCCCCAGCTTTATACTTATTTCTATTATGAGTGTTCCTTTAGTACAGTACATTAGCAAGACAATCTGATTTGGGACAATGAGGTATTTTTTTCCACATTTATTGTGGATAATTTGAATGTTATATATATCTGGACTACTGAATAGGCTTACCTAGGAATTTATTTCTTCTTATCATCAATGAGATAATATTGGTTCTTTTTTGGTTAAATATTTTTTCTTATAGTGTTGGTGGCTTACAATTTCTACTTTTGTTTGTATTTTTGTTATTCATTTCCTATTTTTTGTATGTACAAAGGATTTTTTTGCCAGAAGCAGAATTATATAAACATAAAATAGTTCGCATGCTTTCATAACTCTTAGGACAGTATTATGCAATTAAATTCAAAGTTAATTTTACCTTCTGGAATGAAAATTTGCTTGAGAGATGCATAAGAAATGAGTCATTCTGGTAAGGTAGGAGAAGACTAAATATCTGACGAAGCATGAGCAAGTACCTGCTCATCTCAGGTAAGAGAGTAACAGATCAAAGTAGCATTGTATTTAGTCTAGTGTGTTGAAGCAATGAGTTGATTGAGCTCATAGGAGAATTGATAAAGAGTTATTTATAATAACATGAGCCCCACTTCCAACAGCCACATCATCAAAAATCTCACACCAACATGGATGATGATATTCTCATATATGAATACCTGAAATTCCCCCTTAAGAATTCCTATGAGACCACATATATTTTGGACAGAATTATGCACAGTTAGGAGGGACAGCAGAATGTGCAGGAGGGAGAAAGTGGCAGGAATCTCAATGGAGAGCCTAAAGGACCCTCTCAGACAGAACCGTGTGAGAGAACATCAATGTGCCTTACCTTCAAGTCTTTTCAGTAATAAATGTTATTCTTACTAAGATGAAAATGGCTATTATACTGGGTGACATCTTTCTACAATATTTTTATAGGACATATTATATATCACTTATATTGTATGTGTCTTCTTATTTTATGTGAAATTATCACTTATTCTTATTTCCTTTCATTGAGATATGTTTAGAAGCATTGTGGTTGTGAATTGGGATTTGATGAAGATAGACCTGGGATTAAATAATAGCCTAGTAAGTGTGTGTGTGTGTGTGTGTGTGTGTGTGTGTGTGTGTGTGTGTGTGTGTGTTGTAGAGGAAGCAGTAATCAAACTCAGTGTCTATATTCCACTGAGTTATATTCCAATGCTGCTCTACCTCTTTCTAATCAACAAGTAACCAATATGCTATTTAATTTTCCAACCCTTTCTCTAGTATATAAAATGAGGTTAATTATGCCAGATTTATAGAATTATAGTGAAATTTATTGATTAAAAATGAAGATAAAACAGCCTGGTGCCTGAAAATAGAAACTAAAAATACCCATTAAATGCTGTGCTATTATTATTACTCCAGAATTATCACGGGAGAAGAGATTAAAAATTCAACCAAAGGAGGGAAAAACACACCATATTTGATAAAAATACATTCTTTAGGCTTTTCCAGAGAAATGGAGGCAAGGGTTGTTTTTGAAAATAAATAGGAACATAATCTTATTTGAGGAGACAAGGAGGAACACTCCACCAGAGTATAAACACAT
The DNA here is from genome assembly GCF_011064425.1 of Rattus rattus. Classification (NCBI taxonomy): domain Eukaryota; kingdom Metazoa; phylum Chordata; class Mammalia; order Rodentia; family Muridae; genus Rattus; species Rattus rattus. The sequence goes on along the minus strand of NC_046168.1, from coordinate 41,684,853 downwards.
TAAAATTTGTCTAAAGTTAAAGCTAGCCACAGCAGCTGGCATTGACTTTCTCCAACATGAATGAGAAGTGTCATCATCTACGAAGAAGACCCAAGTGTAGAACTCAGGATCAAGTCTGTTTGTGCAGTGATGTGTTCCTCTAACCACAGGCCATCCATTCATACGTGCACTCAACCCCTAGTCAGAGTAGTATAGCTTATTGTGCAACACGTGAAATGGAAAATACTTCATATACTTTCTGAGTTTGAACTTCACTGTACCCAAATTAAGTAGTACTTTATCGTAGTAAACTAGAAAAGCTTGGGTAAACCCGCTCTGTGCCAGGCCTACTTCTTTATTCCTATAACAATGAAATGGGCAGTGCACCATACTACATTTTAGGATCTTTAGGCAGTCAGGATATTTCTAGAGAATATTGGGGGAGAAAATTTACCTAGAATTTGAAGAATTCCATATCATCCCAAATGGTGCAGGCTCAGATAGAATAAAGAGCCAGATACAACAAAGAGTCAGAGAGACAGCATAGGCACCACTCCTCCACAATCATGATGTGAGCAGCCTACCACCTCTTCCTTGTTTGTTGGACTGAAACCTGAAGACACCAAGTCAATAGAAAGCTTTCTTCCCTTTATGCTGCATATTGCAAATATCCTATCATAATTATAAAAAATGAGTAAAATAAAATTGATAACAGAGAAGAAGAGTAACCACTTCAGTAGGAACTGACTGTGCAGTTCTTAAACCCTTGGAACCCATATATGAGAAATATGGGAAAACTTAGGAGTACTGGGATAGAGAAAGCATCTCATGCTAAGAGCACACTTAGTGGGTGATTAGGGTGGGGACTCAGAAGACAAAATTATCTTCTCTCATTTAAACAATTCCAGGTATTAAGTCAACACTAACCCAAAAGTCTTTTCTTTAAACTTGGGGTTGTAAAAGAATATATGATTAATAATTTGAATTAAGCTCTTAAACATTAATGACCTTGTTCTTAAACTCTCTTCCAAACTACTGAGTTTTTTTTTTTACATTTTTTTATTACCTTGAGTATTTCTTATTTACATTTCGAATGTTATTCCCTTTCCCGGTTTCCGGGTCAACATCCCCCTAACCCCTACCCCTCCCCTTCTTTATGACTGTTCCCCTCCCCATCCTCCCCTCATTACCGCCCTCCCCCCAACAATCACGTTCACTGAAGGTTCAGTCTTAGCAGGACCCAGGGCTTCCCCTTACACTGGTGATCTTATTAGGATATTCAGTGCTGCCTATGAGGTCAGAGTTCAGGGTCAGTCCATGTATAGTCTTTAGGTAGTGGCTTAGTCCCTGGAAGCTCTGGTTGGTTGGCATTGTTGTTCATATGGGGTCCCGAGCCCCTTCAAGCTTTCCAGTTCTTTCTCTGATTCCTTCAACAGGGGTCCTGTTCTCAGTTCAGTGGTTTGCTGCTGGCATTCGCCTCTGTATTTGCTGTATTCTGGCTGTGTCTCTCAGGAGAGATCTACACCCGGCTCCTGTCTGTCTGCACTTCTTTGCTTCATCCATCTTGTCTAATTGGGTGGCTGTATATGTATGGGCCACATGTGGGGCAGGCTCTGAATGGGTGTTCCTTCTGTCTCTGTTTTAATCTTTGCCTCTCTATTCCCTGCCAAGGGTATTCTTGTTCCCCATTTAAAGAAGGAGTGAAGCATTCACATTTTGATCATCTGTCTTGAGTTTCATATGTTCTAGGCATCTAGGGTAATTCAAGCATTTGGGCTAATAGCCACTTATCAATGAGTGCATACCATGTGTGTTTTTCTGTGATTGGGTTACCTCACTCGGGATGATATTTTCCAGTTCCAACCATTTGCCTATGAATTTCATAAAGTCATTGTTTTTGATAGCTGAGTAATATTCCATTGTGTAGATGTACCATATTTTCTCTATCCATTCCTCTGTTGAAGGGCATCTGGGTACTTTTCAGCTTCAGGCTATTATAAATAAGGCTGCTATAACATAGTGGAGCATGTGTCTTTTTTATATGTTGGGGCATCTTTTTGGGTATATGCCCAAGAGAGGTATAGCTGGGTCCTCAGGTAGTTCAATATCCAATTTTCTGAGGAACCTCCAGACTGATTTCCAGAATGGGTGTACCAGTCTCCAATCCCACCAACAATGGAGGAGTGTTCCTCTTTCTCCACATCCTTGCCAGCATTTGCTGTCACCTGAGTTTTTGATCTTAGCCATTCTCACTGGTGTGAGGTGAAATCTCAGGGTAGTTTTGATTTGCATTTCCCTTATGACTAAAGATGTTGAACATTTCTTTAGGTGCTTCTCAGCCATTTGGCATTCCTCAGCTGTGAATTCTTTGTTTAGTTCTGAACCCCATTTTTTAATAGGGTTATTTGTCTCCCTGCGGTCTAACTTCTTGGGTTCTTTGTATATTTTGGATATAAGCCCTCTATCTGTTTTAGGATTGGTAAAGATCTTTTCCCAATCTGTTGGTTGCTGTTTTGTCCTAACCACAGTGTCCTTTGCCTTATAAAAGCTTTGCAGTTTTATGAGATCACATTTGTCGATTCTTGATCTTAGAGCATAAGCCATTGGTGTTTTGTTCAGGAAATTTTGTCCAGTGCCCATGTGTTCGAGATGCTACTGTAGTTTTACTTCTATTAGTTTGTGTGTATCTGGTTTGATGTGGAGGTCCTTGATCCACTTGGACTTAAGCTTTGTACAGGGTGATAAGCATGGATCGATCTGCATTCTTTTACATGTTGACCTCCAGTTGAACCACCACCATTTGCTGAAAATGCTATCGTTTCTCCATTGGATGGTTTTGGCTCCTTTGTCAAAAATCAAGTGCCCATAGCTGTGTGGGTTCATTTCTGGGTCTTCAATTCTGTTCTTTTGGTCTATCTGTCTGTCTCTGTTCCAATACCATGGAGTTTTTATCACTATTGCTCTGTAATATTGCTTGAGTTCAGGGATAGTTATTCCCGCAGAAGTCCTTTTATTGTTGAGGATAGTTTTAGCTATCTTGGGTTTTTTGTTATTCCAGATAAATTTGCAAATTGTTCTGTCTAACTCTTTGAAGAAATGGATTGGTATTTTGATGGGGATTGCATTGAATCTGTAGATCGCTTTTGGTAAAATGGCCATTTTTACTATATTAATCCTGCCAGTCCATGAGCATGGGAGATCTTTCCATCTTCTGAGGTCTTCTTCAATTTCTTTCTTTAGAGTCTTGAAGTTCTTATTGTACAGATCTTTTACTTGCTTGGTTAAAGTCACACCGAGGTACTTTATATTGTTTGGGTCTATTATGAAGGGTGTCATTTCCCTAATTTCTTTCTTGGCTTGTTTCTCTTTTGTGTAGACGAAGGCTACTGATTTATTTGAGTTAATTTTATACCCAGCCCCTTTGCTGAAGTGTTTATCAGCTTTAGTAGTTCTCTGGTGGAACTTTTGGGATCACTTAAATATACTATCATATCATCTGCAAATAGTGATATTTTGACTTCTTTTCCAATCTGTATCCCCTTGACCTCCTTTTGTTGTCTGATTGCTCTGGCTAGAACATCAAGAACTATATTGAATAAGTAGGGAGAGAGTGGGTAGCCTTGTCTAGTCCCTGATTTTAGTGGGTTTGCTTCAAGTTTCTCTCCATTTAGTTTAATGTTAGCAACTGGTTTGCTGTATATGGCTTTTACTATGTTTAGGTATGGGCCTTGAATTCCTATTCTTTCCAGGACTTTTATCATGAAGGGGTGTTGAATTTTGTCAAATGCTTTCTCAGCATGTAATGAAATGATCATGTGGTTTTGTTCTTTCAGTTTGTTTATATAATGGATCACGTTGATGGTTTTCCGTATATTAAACCATCCCTGCATGCCTGGGATGAAGCCTACTTGATCATGGTGGATGATTGTTTTGATGTGCTCTTGGATTCGGTTTGCCAGAATTTTATTGACTATTTTTGCGTCGATATTCAGAAGGGAAATTGGTCTGAAGTTCTCTTTCTTTGTTGGGTCTTTGTGTGGTTTAGGTATAAGAGTAATTGTGGCTTAATAGAAGGAATTCGGTAGTACTCTATCTGTTTGAATTTTGTGGAATAGTTTGGATAATATTGGTATGAGGTCTTCTATGAAGTTCTGATAGAATTCTGCACTAAACCCGTCTGGACCTGGGCTCTTTTTGGTTGGGAGACCTTTAATGACTGCTTCTATTTCCTTAGGAGTTATGGGGTTGTTTAACTGCTTTATCTTTTCCTGATTTAACTTTGGTACCTGGTATATGCCTAGGAAATTGTCCATTTCCTGCAGATTTTCAAGTTTTGTTGAATATAGGCTTTTATAGTAAGATCTGATGATTTTTTGAATTTCCTCTGAATCTGTAGTTATGTCTCCCTTTTCATTTCTGATTTTGTTAATTTGGACACACTCTCTGTGTCCTCCTGTTAGTCTGGCTAAGGGTTTATCTATCTTGTTGATTTTCTCAAAGAACCAACTTTTGGTTCTGTTGATTCTTTCTATGATCCTTTTTGTTTCTACTTGGTTGATTTCAGCTCTGAGTTTGATTATTACCTGCCTTCTACTTCTTCTGGGTGTATTTGCTTCTTTTTGTTCTAGAGCTTTTAGGTGTGCTGTCAGGCTGGTGACATATGCTCTTTCCTGTTTCTTTCTGCAGGCACTCAGAGCTATGAGTTTTCCTCTTAGCACAGCTTTCATTGTGTCCCATAAGTTTGGGTATGTTGTACCTTCATTTTCATTAAATTCTAAGAAGTCTTTAATTTCTTTCTTTATTTCTTCCTTGACCAGGTTATCGTTGAGTAGAGCATTGTTCAACTTCCACATATATGTGGGCGTTCTTCCCTTATTGTTATTGAGGACAAGCTTTAGACCGTGGTGGTCTGATAGCACGCATAGGATTATTTCTATCATTCTGTACCTGTTGAGGCCCTTTTTTTGACCAATTATGTGGTCAATTTTGGAGAAAGTACCATGAGGAGCTGAGAAGAAGGTATATCCTTTTGCATTAGGGCAGAACGTTCTATAAATATCCGTTAAGTCCATTTGGCTCATGACTTCTCTTAGTCTGTCTACATCTCTGTTTAATTTCTGTTTCCATGATCTGTCCATTGATGAGAGTGGGGTGTTGAAGTCTCCTACTATTATTGTGTGAGGTGCAATGTGTGTTTTGAGCTTTAGTAAGGTTTCTTTTATGTATGTAGGTGCCCTTGTATTTGGGGCATAGATATTTAGGATTGAGAGTTCATCTTGTTGGATTTTTCCTTTGATGAATATAAAGTGTCCTTCCTTATCTTTCTTGATGACTTTTAGTTGAAAATTGATTTTATTTGATATTAGAATGGCTACTCCAGCTTGCTTCTTCTGACCATTTGCTTGGAAAGTTGTTTCCCAGCCTTTCACTCTGAGGTAGTGTCTGTCTTTGTCTCTGGGGTGTGTTTCCTGTAGGCAGCAGAATGCAGGGTCCTCGTTGTGTATCCAGTTTGTTATCTATGTCTTTTTATTGGGGAGTTGAGGCCACTGATGTTGAGAGATATTAAGGAATAGTAATTATTGCTTCCTGTTATATTCATATTTCGATGTGAGGTTATGTTTGTGTGCTTTTCTTCTCTTTGTTTTGTTGCCAAGACGATTAGTTTCTTGCTTCTTCTAGGGTGTAGCTTGCCTCCTTATTTTGGGCTTTACCATTTATTATCCTTTGTAATGCTGGATTTGTAGAAAGATATTGTGTAAATTTGGTTTTGTCATGGAATATCTTGGTTTTTCCATCTATGTTAATTGAGAGTTTTGCAGGATACAGTAACCTGGGCTGGCATTTGTGTTCTCTTAGGGTCTGTATGACATCTGTCCAGGATCTTCTGGCTTTCATAGTCTCTGGCGAAAAGTCTGGTGTGATTCTGATAGGTCTGCCTTTATATGTTACTTGACCTTTTTCCCTTACTGCTTTTAATATTCTTTCTTTATTTTGTGCATTTGGTGTTTTGACTATTATGTGACAGGAGGAGTTTCTTTTCTGGTCCAATCTATTTGGAGTTCTGTAGGCTTCTTGTATGCCTATGGGTATCTCTTTTTTTAGGTTAGGGAAGTTTTCTTCTATGATTTTGTTGAAGATATTTACTGGTCCTTTGAGCTGGGAGTCTTCACTCTCTTCTATACCTGTTATCCTTAGGTTTGATCTTCTCATTGAATCCTGGATTTCCTGTATGATTTGGACCAGTAGCGTTTTCCACTTTACATTATCTTTTACTGTTGAGTTGATGATTTCTATGGAATCTTCTGCTCCTGAGATTATCTCTTCTATCTCCTGTATTCTGTTGGTGATGCTTGTATCTACGGCTCCTTGTCTCTTCCTTTGGTTTTCTATATCCAGGGTTGTTTCCATGTGTTCTTTCTTGATTGCTTCAATTTCCATTTTTAATTCCTTCAATTGTTTGATTGTGTTTTCCTGGAATTCTTTCAGGGATTTTTGTGATTCCTCTCTATAGGCTTCTACTTGTTTATTTATGTTTTCCTGTAATTCTTTCAGGGATTTTTGTGATTCCTCTTTGTAGGCTTCTACTTGTTTATGTTTTCCTGTGTTTCTCTAAGGGAGTTCTTCATGTCTTTCTTGAAGTCCTCCAGCATCATGATCAAATATGATTTTGAAACTAGATCTTCCTTTTCTGGTGTGTTTGGATATTCCGTGTTTGCTTTGGTGGGCAAATTGGGCTCTGATGATGCCATGTAGTCTTGGTTTCTGTTACTTGGGTTCCTGTGCTTGCCTCTCGCCATCTGATTATCTCTAGTGTTACTTTTTTCTGCTATTTCTGACAGTGGCTAGACTGTCCTATAAGCCTGTGTGTCAGGAGTGCTGTAGCCCTGTCTCCCTGTTTTCTTTCAGCCAGTTATGGGGACAGAGTGTTCTGCTTTTGGGCGTGTAGGTTTTCCTATCTACAGGTCTTCAGCTGTTCCTGCGGGCCTGTGTCTTCAGTTCACCTGGCAGGTCGCTTGCAGCAGAAAAGTTGGTCTTACCTGCGGTCCGGAGGCTCAACTTTGCTCGTGGGGTGTTGCTTATGAGCTCTCCGTGGCGTGGCGGCAGCAACCAGGAAGATCTGTGCCGCCCTTCCTGGGAGCTTCCGTGCACTAGGGTTCCAGATGGCGTTTGGTGTTTTCCTCTGGAATCAGAGATGTGTTCCGAGTGTAGACTCTTTTGGTTTCCCAGGCATGTCTGCCTCTCTGAAGGTTTAGCTCTCCCTCCCACGAGATTTGGGTGCAGAGAACTGTTTATCCGGTCGGTCCTTTCAAGTTCCGGAGGTGTCTCAGATGCAGCGGATTTCCTGCTCCTGTGCCCTTATCCAAGGGAACCCAGAGGCCGTATACAATTTCCTCTTGGGCCAGGGATGTGGGCAGTGGTGGGCAGTGTTGGTGGTCTCTTCTGCTCTGCAGTCTCAGTAGTGCCCACCTGTCTTGGCGGTGAGCTCTCTCTCCCACGGGGTTTGGGAGCAGTGAGCTGGAGGTAGGGAGCGCGAGATTGGGACTCTTGCTAAAAACCAGAAGTGTCTGGTCCTAGAGGAATTTTGCCTCTGTGTGTCCCGAGGCCAACAGTCATGTCACTTGCAGCAGAAAAGTTGGTCTTACCTGCGGTCCCGAGGCTCAAGTTTGCTCCTGGGGTGTTGCTTATGGGCTCTCCGTGGCAGCAGCAAGCAGGAAGATCTGTGACGCCCTTTCCGGGAGCTTCCGTGCACCAGGGTTCCAGATGGTGTTTGGTGTTTTCCTCTGGGGTCAGAAATGTGGGCCGAGTGCAGTCTCTTCTGGTTTCCCAGGTGTGTCTGCCTCTCTGAAGGTTTAGCTCTCCCTCCCACGGGATTTGGGTGCAGAGAACTGTTTATCTGGTCGGTTCCTTCAGGTTCTGGCGGTGTCTCAGACGCAGGGGACCTGCTGCTGCTATGCCCTTATCCAAGGGAACCCAGAGGCCATATACAGTTTCCTCTTGGGCCAGGGATGTGGGCAGGGGTGGGCAGTATTGGTGTTCTCTTCTGCTCTGCAGTCTCAGGAGTGCCCACCTGTCTCGGCGGTGAGCTCTCTCTCCCACAGGGTTTGAAGCAGTGAGCTGGAGGCAGGGAGCACGAGATTGGGACTCCCGCTAAAAACCGGAAGTCCTGAGTTATTTTTATTCTATTCTTTAAAACATTTCTTTGGTACTACTCTGGGTTGCTTCAGATTTTAAAAAACGTGGAAAGGTGGGAAAACTGTTTCTGAGGTCATGTTAGTGGGAGAGCTGTTTCTGCCCCTCACTAACTGTAACATTCTGGGAAGTGGGCCCTGAATCTTGCCTGCAAAGCACAGTAGACCTGGCCCTGATTACAGAGGCTGTAGATGGACTAGCACCCAGGGTATGAGAGCAGGAGAAGTGGCCAAACTCTTATCTGCTGCAGCACTTGGGAGAGCAGACCCTCCACCTTGTGTAAGTAGTACAACAGAGCTAGAAGGCATGAGAGAAGGAGAGCTGGCACTACCCCTTATAGGCTGCAGCATTGGGTGAGCTAGCTGGGGCAGTACTGAAGAACTCACCTTGGTGGTTTGAGTGCAGGAGAGCTGGCAGGCTATCCAGCTCAACAAACTACCCAGACACAGGGCTTTGAGTTGGCCCAAACCAACATCTATTTATCTAAGAACTGATGAAGCACAGAGTCAGTCCAACAGATGAAACACTACAGGATCTCTGTAACACAGGGCAACAACAGGTTATTCAAGAGGAGTTCCAGTGAGGATCCAGTATTAATAGTGTAGCAGAAGCCAGAGGCCTTGTACCAGACCAATGACTCAGTGCAATGAACATTTGTAAGAAGTGTGGACAGAAGGGTGTAGTGTAGGACATACTGACACAGGACAACATCCACAATGAGATGTTTTTCTTTTGGTTTGGAGGTTGTAGGGGCAGAGGGCAGGTATGAGGAGACGAAAAGGGGTTGAGGATCATGGTTCTAAATTCACAAAGAATTAATAAAAGTTAAATAAAAACATGAAATGCAAAGGACAGCAAGATTTAAGATCACATGGTTAAGGGTTGGAAATATTTGAGACCTTGAGTATTTCATGAACTTGTAATAAGCTGTTGCCTGACAGATAATATAAAAACTTTAACCCCACACCAAAGGAAAGGGATAAAATAATGTTGTAGAGTGTTTCAGTTGAGCTAGGGACTTTTCTAGGTATAGTGGCAGGGCCATTTGGCAAACAAACAAACCAATCAAGAAAACTAGTATGAAAGATAGGAGAGAAGTAGATTGAAGGTTCTTGGGAATATAATACAGGGTATGGATCAGGCTAACTTAGAGAGATATTGCTGGGATCCTAGTTCTTTGTGAGTGACCAAGTAAAAGAGTGAAGTATATATAATTCCTGAGCTTCTTTCAGGAAAGAAAACAAAGCCTCCTGTGGAGAAGACAGAGACTTCACAATGACTAGAAAAGTTCAAAGGTGTGGGAACTAAAGAAATACCTATGAGACTGACTACATCTAAGGAAAGGTAGCTAGCTCAGATGTAAAACAAGTCCTATAACAGCTGGATATTGCTATGGTTTGCCCTCTCAAGTAGATGCTTTAAGACATAGCTTGAATTCGTCAACCAGAAGAAAGGATGACTTAATAATCATCATGGTTTATTAGTCACAGTTCAGCTTGGAATATATAGTGTGTTCACATAGTTAAAGAGGATTTCTAAAGGGATGTGATTTAAGAAATGGGAGTGGTTAGGAATACCACACTGGATAATGTTTTATTCAAGCTAGTGACAGTAGGACTTGCCCCTCCTTCTGGGGCTCAAGGAAACAAAAGAAAGAAGTTGTTCCTGAAGGCAGAAGAGTTATAGAAGATTACTTTGGGAGGGACTGTGACTTTGTGTTCTATCCTCCAGAGAAGATGCATGAAGATGATTACTACAATCATACTTTTTTTTCTGGAATTCATGATCTTCTGCTGGGATTCTATCTGCAAACCTTATCCAGAAGCAGAATGCAGATGGAGTCCAAAAAAATAGGCTTCTAAGAGTAGAGCATGGATAGACACAACTGTAAAGAGAGCAGAATGAACATATATCATATGAACCTGCAGGTGAGACCTTTTTATAATATCCTTGAGGGTTTCATTTGCTATCTTAGGGTAGTTTACTTGAAGGAAGATTGAAATCAAAGGTCAAACCACTTACTGGCTATGTATTCTCTTTTGTGGGAACAGTACAATTAAACTGAATCTAACTCAACCTGCCACGAGATAGATAGGTCAGGATGCTGGGTAATTGTCTAAAGAGTAAAGCACCAAGTCACCCTTGTTGAAGGAAAAGAGCTGGGTTATAGTTATGTGAAAACTCTTTGTTCAAGTAAAGTTTCATCTTGAAACTGCATCTTCTCATGGACTGATAGAGCCCCTATGAATGAAGCTGTAGGGATAGAATAGAGGATGGGAAGAATTTCTAGAGCTATGAGGGGCACATTTTAAAAACACTTGGTTGGATGAAAGATTCTCTTAGGCATTCAAGGAAATGAATACTCAATGATTAGGAATCTACTGTCTAGGGAGCTAATGAGTGCTTGGGAGTAAAGCCTATGTCTTTATTCTCAAGCCAGACCCCATGTGTGTGCCCTATCTTTCTCTGCTGTTATATCATAGTCTGGTTTTGTTTTCTCCCTTCAACTACAAATGTTTTATATGCACATGCCATCTCTTCCATAATCTCCATTTCTCCTTGCTTCTGAGGCAGGGGAACTGTTCACCTGGTTTGCTTGTAAACATCAATGGTGCACTGCTCTTCTGTTTCTTTAAGCCATGCATAGGTGATTTGAATAGGCTAGTATTCCTTGGTGTGGTGTCCTTTCAGTCAAATGTGATTTGTAATGACTACATTTTTTTCTTCACAGTAATATCCTGAATCATATTCTCCAGGTTCTGCCTGGGACATTGCATGCTATTTTGTCATCTTAATTTTGCAGATGTGGCCTTGTAAGGAGCTGTTACTGTAATTTCCTGATGCTACTACAGAAGTAGCCACACCACAGTCAAACCTCTTCCTACTCTGAGATGATGGGTGGGTAGTCTTCTATCTGTAGCATGTGTTCCTGTTTGTCCTCACACTTAGAATAAATTATTTTAAAGAATAAAGATCTAAAGATACCCAACTTTAAGCAAACTTTCATCCAGATGCAGAATACTGCACTGTGGCCCTAGAATAGCCAGTGTTGATTTGAAATTAGAGTAATTTTACACTCTGAGCTCACTAGTATTTTCTTGTGGAGGTCTCATAAGGCTCTGAAAATGTCATAACAGACAGGCACAAAGTCCCTGTCCCACAAAGGACATAGAAACAGTTAGTAGTTATTGGGGATGGGGTGTTCTTCTTTAGTATTGTAGCCACCTGTAAGTTTCCCATGGTTCTATTAAGTAACACCATTTAGTTACATTGGTTCACCAATGTAGATTTAGGGGAAATCATTTCTTTGGTGTGTCATTACAGCCCTATCTGTATGCAAAGATGTTTGCTTATGTCACTTCAAGAAAAGTCCTTCCATGCATCCTGTCCTCCCTCAGGGAATAAAAACAAGTGCTCAGGTTCATAATGCATATGGCCACAAATGGCTGTTCTCTTTTGTATATTTTAGTAAAAACGTTTACTTTGCTGTCTTCCATGTTCTATGCCACTTGCAAATCATACTATTGTCACTCTATGCACTTTTGATTTTATTCATTTATGTACTTGTTCAAGAAATATTTTTGAGTGTTTATTACTTGTCAAATACTGTACGAGGTATCAGGAGTATTACAGTACAAATATTGCAATGTCATGCCAATGCTTAAAACTCCTAAGTAGATTTGAATATCAGATCAAATAATAGGGAGAATCTCACATATTATTGATGAAGGTGAGCCAAGGTTTCAGTGGAGAATGATCAAGGGTTTATTTCTTATAGTCTTACAGCTCCACATTCATGGTTATTTTGCTTTTAGCTACATAGCTAAAAAAGAAGTCTATAGTGATCTCTCTTAGTGTTTCAGATGAGACTGAAGCAATGCTGACCACAAAGCCCGATCTTACAGTAATATTGACTGGAAACTTGGGAGACCCTTGGGACAGTGGTAGGTATACCTGGTACAAAGTTCAAGTACATGTATGAAGACAAACTGTTTAAACTAGGATAGTAAGAGTGAAGGTAGCTAAGGAGAACTATGTGAAATTCACTATCAATTGAAGGAGCTGCATACTTGGAGACAGAGAGGTTGGAAGGAGCATAGTACATCTGAGTGGCTGAAGAATGACCCCATGTGGCTGACATGTAAAGAAGAAGGAGGGTGATGGTGAGAATTCACTTTGGAAAAGGCAGTATGTAGGATCAGATTATGCAGGCAATGATAAAGACTTTTGATCTTCTGCACATGATATAGTTGAACTGTAACATGATTTTAACCATGGTAGTGATGTTGTAACATTTGTTCTCAGCCACATAAAGAAAAGATGGAGATTGTTCTTGTTATAAGGACTTGTTTTAAGTTGTCACTGTGAATGCTACTTGGAGAATTTATGAAGAGGAAAGGAACTTGTCTTGGATAGCAATTGCAATAGTTTGCAGAAACCAAGTAGACATTATAGTAGCTATGGTAGTAGAAGGTGTAGGTCTTGATATTGAATGTCTCTCCATGATCCATGTGGAAAGTCTGGGAAGCTCAGATAGCAGTATTTGTATGCTTACTAAGGGGGGGCCCAATAAGTATTCTTGTACCACTGGTAGCATGCCTTTGAAGGGGATTAGGTCATTTTGTTCACACACACACAGATATGCATATATATGCATATATATATATATACACATATATGGCGTTTGAGTGCGTGTGTATGTATGTGTGTGTGTGTGTGTGTGTGTGTGTGTGTGTGTGTATGTTCGTGTGTGTGGTTTTAAAGAAGAATCTGTCCCTTTTTTCTACTTTCTGACTGGCCTGTGAACTTCTTTACCCCCACATATTCTTACTGTCCTCCTATTGACCCTGAACAGTTACACCATAATATTTATATTTTCAACTTATAAAATTGTGACCTTAATGAACCTATTTTTTATGAAATTAGCTGACTCTGATATTTCATAACAGTGACAAAAAGCTAACAATAAGGAGTTATAAAAAGGAAAGAAACTGATATAACTGAGGAATGTAGGATATAGACTAAAGGGGTGTGAGTAGTGGGATGTAGAGGATACAACAGTTATTCTTTTATAAGAACAAAATCAGAGGTAAGAATTCTAGAATATATCAAGCAGATGTTAGTTACATGTTCAGCTTGAAAGCATGTAGAGCAGGAATCATTTGTTAGATGCATGATTGGGAGATGGGTGCTTCTTGATTTATTGCTAGTCATCAGTAAGTACCATAGACATTGGTGAGAGATAAGATGACTTACAGGTACTCTGAGAAACCTAATGGATAAAGTTGCAAAAGTTGAAGGCAGAATGGAAACAAGAGTGAGAACAAAGAACCATAGACTGGGGAGAAAGTGCAAGGAGTGTACTCTGGAGGAAGCAAAAGGAAGTTTCTCTGCTAATCACCCTGTACAAAGCTTAGGTCCAAGTGGATCAAGGACCTCCACATCAAACCAGATACACTCAAACTAATAGAAGAAAAATTGGGGAAGCATCTTGAACACATGTGCACTGGAGAAAATTTCCTGAACAAAACACCAATGGCTTATGCTCTAAGATCAAGAATCGACAAATGGAATCTCATGAAACTGCAAAGCTTCTGTAAGGCAAAGGACACTGTTGTTAGGACAAAATGACAACCAACAGATTGGGAAAAGATCTTTACCAATCCTACAACAGATAGAGGGCTTTATCCAAAATATACAAAGAACTCAAGAAGTTAGACTGCAGGGAGACAAATAGCCCTATTAAAAATAGGGTTCAGAGATAAACAAAGAATTCACAGCTGAGGAATGCAGAATGGCTGAGAAACACCTAAAGAAATGTTCAACATCTTTAGTCATAAGGGAAATGCAAATCAAAACAACCCTGAGATTTCACCTCACACCAGTGAGAATGGCTAAGATCAAAAACTCAGGTGACAGCAAATGCTGGCAAGGATGTGGAGAAAGAGGAACACTCCTCCATTGTTGGTGGGATTGGAGACTGGTACACCCATTCTGGAAATCAGTCTGGAGGTTCCTTAGAAAATTGAACATTGAGCTACCTGAGGACCCAGCTATACCTCTCTTGGGCATATACCCAAAAAGATGCCCCAACATATAAAAAAGACACATGCTCCACTATGTTCATAGCAGCCTTATTTATAATGGCCAGAAGCTGGAAAGAACCCAGATGCCATTCAACAGAGGAATGGATACAGAAAATGTGGTACATCTACACAATGGAATATTACTCAGCTATCAAAAACAATGACTTTATGACATTCGTAGGCACATGGATAGAACTAGAAAATATCATCCTGAGGTAACCCAATCACAGAAAAACAGACATGGTATGCACTCATTGATAAGTGGCTATTAGCCCAAATGCTCGAATTACCCTAGATGCACAGAGCACATGAAACTTAAGAAGGATGTCCAAAATGCGAATGCTTCACTCCTTCTTTAAAAGGGGAACATGAATACCCTTGGCAGGGATTAGGGAGGTAAAGTTTAGAACAGAGGCAGAAGGAACTCCCATTCAGAGTCTGCCCCACATGTGGCCCATACATATACAGCCACCTAAGTAAGATGGATGAAGCAAAGAAGTGCAGGCCGACAGGAACCGCATGTAGATCTCTCCTGAGAGACACAGCCAGAATACAGCAAATACAGAGGCGAATGCCAGCAGCAAACCACTGAACTGAGGACAGGACCCCCATTGAAGGAATCAGAGAAAGGTGTGGAAGAGCTTGAAGGGGCTCGAGACCCCATATGAACAAAAATGCCAACCAACCAGAGCTTCCAGGTACTAAGCCACTACCCAAAGACTATATACATGGACTGACCCTGGGCTCCAACCTCATAGGTAGCAATGGATAGCCTAGTAAGAGCACCAGTGGAAGGGGAAGTCCTTGGTCCTGCCAAGACTGAACACCTAGTGAATGTGATTGTTGGGGGAAGGGCGGTAATGGGGGGAGGATGGGGAGGGGAAGCCCACATAGAAGGGGAGAGGGAGGGGTTAGGGGGATGTTGGCCCAGAAACTGGGAAGGGGAATAAGAATTTAAATGTAAATAAGGAATAAAGTTAATAAAGATAAAAAACCATTTGATTTTAGGTATAAATCCACAATGTAATATAAATAAGTGAATTTCAGTACTATTAATCAAAATGAATCTCAAATTGTACATGGTATTCTCTATTATTTCAAAATAATTGCATTATTATTTCTTCTATTGTGATTATACTTTCTTGAGGTTGATTATACATATTTACTATAAAGAGAAAATTTTACACATCAGTTTAATAAAGGCTCTAACATTGAAAAAAATAAAATTAACAATGTAAGAAATACCCAATGGAAACAAAGAAATAAAAGGATCAAATCTTAAAAAAAAAGAAAGAAAGAAAGAAAGAAAGAAAGAAAGAAAGAAAGAAAGAAAGGAAGGAAGAAAGAAAAAGAAAGTAAGCAACAAGGGTAAAGCCAGGCAATGTCAAGTAACCTTAGATCAGGCTGGTAAATGTCCTTAGTGACACCAGCAGAGCCAGAGTAGCTTGGCAGACAATGGCTATACTGTCAGCATGGGAATTAACTTTGTTTGCATCCCCTTGGTGTCTGGGAGCAGTTCTAGAAATTACGATTAACAACGATAGTACGTATTTCAGGAAGCTTTCCCTATTTCAGAACAGCATTTAATAGAATTGGAGTTTTAACTGTCTCAGTACATAACAGACTCATATACTAGCTTTAGAATTCTAAGCTGAATATTGCTAAATAGTGGTTTTTAGAGATTTTAAAAAATGTTGTATCATAATCATGATATACAAACCATTGTATGCTCTTAATATGTTTTTAATTGGTCCCAAATTCATTGCTTCTAAATGGCATTTCTATTTAAAATTAAAATGTGCAGAAAACCAGAGAGGCCAGGCTAGTAGACATCAAAGGGATGAGCTAGAAGGATAACCCTATGGGGCAAAATTAATTATGCACAGCCTGGATGGGAAGGTAAGCATGGGAGCTTAATGATCCTGTTTTTGTGACAGTAAAGAAGTGTTGAGAAAATGTGGACTGGTGGCTTTTTAATCTTCATGGAAGATCACTGTGAGAACTGGGTTAGAATTTCCTTCAAGAAATAGCTGTTTTATTTTGAGAATATAATATAATTACATCATTTCTCCCTTTCCTTTCCTTCTTCCAAACCCTCCTATATTCCCCCTTGTTTCTTTCAATTTCATGGCCTCCTTGTTCATTAATTTTTATTGCACATAATGTGTGCCCCCTAGACACACATGCACACGCACAATGTCACTTGTATGTATGTTTTCAGGGTTGACGAATTGGTGTTGGATAACCAATTGGTGTGTTCTTCTCTAGGGAAGACTATTTCTCCCACACTCAACATTACTTAGCTGCCTTGTTATAGGGAATGCTGAGGCCTGGTTGTCTTTCCCCATATACTTTAGTATGTGCATTGCTGTTATGCCTCCCTGCTTAGTTTATGTTTAGGTGATGAGAATTTATGGGTGTAGTTTCTTACTTTACTAGAATACATAGTTGCGCACAAAGCAACATCCCTGATCCTCTGGCTCTTAAAATATTTCCACCCCCTCTTCAGAGCAGTCTTCCCCAAACCTTAGGGGCAAGATTTGTTTTTTAGGTGTATCCATTAAGACTGGGCCCTACAGCTTTACATTTTGATTGCTTCTGATTTTCTTTAATGGTCTTCTGTGGCAAAGAAGTTCTTTTAATGAGCCTTGGAGACTATAGTTATCTGTGGATATAAGGACAGATATTTAGAATGTAGTTGGTGATTTAATAATGATGGTTTAATAAAGGGTAAGGTGTAGGTCTCCTCCAAGACCCATGGAGTCAGTAGCCTGGTTAATTGGCTTGGTTTCCAGTAACACTGTTTCTCTGCTGTTGAGTGAGTCTTTTGTCCAATTAGAGAACTGCTGGTTATACCAAGGTGTGGGTACCACTGTTGTACTCATAGGGTTATGCTGTCATATTGGTTGTTGTTATTGCTCACATATCATAGCTGGGTAGCATTGGTGGTTGTTTCCCTCCTTCAGAAGTTTGCATGAAGCCTTTTGGTACCCTGTAAGCTATTACTCAAAGAGGAGATTTCTCAGGTCAGTTCCAGCTCAGGGGCTTCTGGGTTCTGCATCTGAAAAGTACATGGTATCAGCTTTCAGACTGGCAGTGATTAAAAAATATATAAAAGAAAGAAAGTAGAAGTAGTGATTTCCTATTCAGCAACACATTTATCAGAAGTCAGTGATCCTTTGTGTTTTTAAATCTTTAAACACGGTTTTCTGGGAATTGAAAGTCATCATATGCCTCAATGGAACCTTGGTGATAAGGGAAATAAATCATTGACTACAGATCTTTTCTGGCAACTGTCTTTGTGCATCCTTCAGTTGGGTCTTCATGATGTCTCAAGATGGAGGAAGACTGGCTTTCAAGCATCTGGGAGTTTTTGAGCCTTTGCCTCCAATGTCTTTGGTGAAGCTGGGTGAGTACATAGGAAGACACATTCTGACCTCTTTCAAGCCAATATTAGTTCCTTCTGTAAGGAGCTTCCTGGCATACCTATTTCCCTAAGTTCTCTAGCACTTTAGAATTACTATTTCTGTTTATGGTCAGGTAAATGTAGCCACAGTCTTAGCTGTGCATTTAGACAGATGCGTTCTCACCCTGCCAATGATTCCTTAGAAGTCAGTCAAATATTCACAGGGCTTGTTCTTTGCTGGCCACTTTTCTCTTGGAAGCACCTGGCTGGGCTTCTCTTGCAGTGTCTTTAGATCCCCATTTCTAGCTGTTGAGCTGCCGTCCTTTCTTCCTTCTGTGCATGAAAACCATCTTTCCTTTAGCTAATCTCCTGTCCAAGGGCGCAGCAGGTTTTAAATTCATTTTTTAAAAATTAGCATACAAAGTAATTGATCTCACTTTGGGAGTCTCCCCATACTTGATTTTTCTTGAACTTTACCCAAGCCCCAGTTCTTTGCCTCATACCTTGCTCACCTCCCGGAGATCCCTTCCCTTCCAATAAGTCTTTCTTCTATGTTCATATCACATGTATGCTATTACCATTAAGAGCTATTTTTACATCTCATGGTCTCCTTTCTAGTCTTGTGACAGCAGTACACAAACATACAATTATAGAGATTAAAGCTTAGTATTTGCATATGATAGTAAATATGGTGAATTTGTTATTCTGAGTCTTAATTGCCTTCCTTTAACTAGTTCGCAGTTTCATTCATTTTCTTGCATATGTCAAAATTTCATGGTTCCTTATGGTTGAATAATGTTTACAGTATATGTGTATCATATTTCCTTTACCCACCTGTTTGTTGACGGAAAATTGATTCTACTTCCTACCTATTGTGAGTAGTGTAGCAATGTCATGGATTGTGACAAAAAATATTTTATTTTGAAAGTTTTTTTAAATTTTTTTACTTAATTTTATTTTTTACTTATTCACTTTACATCTTACTCACTGTCCAGTTACCCTTCCCACAATCCTTCCCCTATTCCACCAAAAACAAAACAAAATAAAGCAAAACAAAACAAAACAGACTTTATTGACTTCTGAGACAAGAAAGAGAAAGAAATGAGGTGAGTTACTGTCTGAGTCAGGATTTCTATTCCTGCACAAAACATCATGACCAAGAAGCAAACTGGGGAGGAAAGGGTTTTTTCAGCTTACACTTCCATATTGGTGTTCATCATCAAAGGAACTCAGGACTGGAACTCAAGCAAGTCAGGAAGCAGGAGCAGATGTAGAGACCATGGAGGGTTGTTTCTTACTGGCTTGCTTCCCCTGGCTTGCTCAGCTTGCTCTCTTATGGAACCCAAGACTCCCCTCCTAGGGATGGCAATACCCACAATGGGTTGGGTCCTCCCATATGATCACTAGTTGAGAAAATGCCTTACAGTTGGGTCTCATGGAGGCATTTCCTCAACTGAGGCTCCATTCTCTGTGATAACTCCAACTTGTGTCAAGTTGACATACAAAACCAGCCAGTACATTGACCCCTTGTCAAAATGACACACAAACACACCACTATTAAGCCTCAACCCTTACCTTCTTATTCATCCCCAAGATCTAAATTACTTTAAGAGTCCCACAGTCTTTACATATTAAAGTTAAATACCTTTAAAATCTCTAATATCTTTTAAAATTCAAAGTCTCTTAACTGTGGAGTCCACTAAAATACTTTCTTACTTAAAGAGGGAAAAATATCAGGGCACAGTCACAATCAAAATCAAAATCAAACTCTAACTGTCCAATGTCTGGGATCCACTCACAGACAGATCTTCTGGTCTCCTTCAAGTGCTTGGGTCACTTCTCCACCTCTGCCCTTTGTAGCATACACCTTGTCTTCTAGGCTCCAGATGCCTCTATTCCATTGCTGCTGCTGTTCTTGGTGTTCTCCAAAACACTGCTGCAACTAGGCTTTACGAATAGTCTCTGATAGGCTCTATTCATGGTGCCAAGCCTCAATCCTTTGCCTGACCTCTTGAGTCTTGAGCCATCAATTGTAACTGAGGCTATACTTTCCCAAATGGCTTTCCATGACCTCTCATAGTGCCCACCCTCAGCTGCTTTTTGTGACCCCTTCATGCCTCCAAAACTAGTACCACCTGGGTAACTCTTACAAATTACCAAGGTCAGCCACAGCATGAGGCACAACTTTGGCTATCTCGGGAAAACAGACTCCTTGTGCTCTCTGAAAACACCTCCCAGAAGATTTCACCTCAGTGATGTTGGTCTCTTCTTAATCACCGCTAATTTCTTAGCTCCAGCTGACCAGCATCAATAGTCCCAGTTATGCAAAGGTTTCACTTTAGTAGTTCTGCTATCTTGTTAATCTTCAGCCTCAACCAACTAAAACCACAGAATCTTCACAATCAAAATAGCAATGGCCCTGATAAGAATCTTTAATCTTCCATCTGGAATTTCACAAGCCAGGCTTCCATCTTCTGCACTGTTCTCATTATCATCTTTCAAGCTCCTATAGAACATCCCACAGAGCTCTTAACATCTCAATGGCTCTTCTAGCTCAAA
Source organism: Rattus rattus (assembly GCF_011064425.1). NCBI lineage: Eukaryota > Metazoa > Chordata > Mammalia > Rodentia > Muridae > Rattus > Rattus rattus. Next base: position 41,664,633 of record NC_046168.1, on the reverse strand, counting down.
GTTCCAAAGTCCTTCCACAATCCTCTCCAGAACATGGTAAGGTTGTCACAGGAATACACTGACTTCCTTTGGTGATGAACAGCAATGTGGAAGTGTAAGCTAAATAAACCCTTTCCTCCCCAACTTGCTTCTTTGTCATGATGTGCAGGAATAGAAACCCTGAGTAAGACAGTTACATAGCAGAAACAGAGAACAAACCTAAGTGCTCATGCTTCTTCTGAGAGTCTATCTAGGTTCAGTGCATAGGCCCTCTGCTGACACCTTTCTATTGACTCTGGCCACTGCTATTCCAAAACAAAAATCCCCTTCCTCCTGCCCACTCTGCCTGGGTCTAGGTCTCCAACCCATTTCAATCCTCATTGTCAGAAGCAATAAACAAGTCACTTAATATCAGCTCACTAGCCCAACCTTAAAGCCTTTTCTTCCCGCTCCCCCCACCAGTGAGAATTGTATCTGTTTTCCTTTGCAGAGTCAGAGCATATTTCAGCATTTTGTTTTGTGTTTTTGATATGTAAAATCCTGGCCCTCAGACTGCCGTTATAATTTTGAAACGACATATTACTCTTAAAGTTTCCAAAGATCCCCAACTAAATTACTAGGCAGATTTAGGTGTCAAAGTATTTGTGCTTTCTTCTCCTTAAAACACTTTGTGCCACTTTTTACAAGTGGAAAATTTGTTCCCAAGAAAATATGTATGCAACTGAACTTCCAAAGGTTAAACAACACCAACAAAAAAAGTCTCCATTATAATACTGTGGTATTGCACAGTATACCATATGGTGATGCTCAGCAGAAAAGAATGTGCAGACTAAAGTATTTTTATACAAAGATTCTCTAGGGGAGTTGTTGAGAGCCTAAAGGGAGGAGACTTAACTATTTAGGTACCACATACACCAGTATTCGTGTCCAACTAATGTCTCCCCAACATCCCTTTGATTTATTTTTCAGTTCTGGTCTAAAGGCAGACTGAACTATTTTTGCATTCTTAACTCCTAAGTGTAAATGTTAAGAGAGGATCCTCTTTCAGAGATTCTGACTGTAGTCACTGGATAGAAGAATGAACGAAAAGGAGCTAGTGACAAGAAATTCAAGGCCAGACAGAGCTCTGGTCAAGTACATTGGAGGGGTGGGTTTCCCACAAAGACAAAGTCAGATGATAGATAGTCAATGTAAAACTCAAAAAGCAGGATGGCATTAAAATGAGAAGACCAGACAGCTATGGTGGAATTTTAGGCAGCAATGGCGAGAAGCATAACTTAAGTTCTAAAGACAGAGGGTTTTAAACTAATTTTAAAAATCTAAATTTGAGCCATTAACAGGCCAAGGGACTAAGTCGTAATTAGCACCATTGTCTGTTAGACACTTGCTAAGGACCAGGCATACTATGACCACCACATTGAGTCTTCCATCAATTCTCTATAGAGAGATTCAATCATCTTCATTTTAGAGATGGGGAAACTGAGTTTTAAAGAAAGCACTTCACTTGCCAAAAATTACATTTGAAGGATGGAGGCAGGATTTGAACCCAGACCTGTCTGAGTCTACCTGCTGTCCTCTTGGCTTCTGCAGTATGTAGCATATGAAATCTGAGCACTCTGTCTTTTCCTCATTATGGTGTGCCTGTGTTATCATACTTGAAAGAAGGAAGCAGCACAGTGATAGGAGTATTACTGCAGAAAAATGATAAAGGTACAAGAAAAGGGGCTTAGTGATCATCTTGGTTTCTCACATATACTGCCTAGGGTTGCTATAAAGATTCTGGGGAATGAGATAAGTTTTAATAACAGCTTACACATGAGATAAATGTTTAAGTCTCCTCCGCACCCATTCATATATAATGAAGAGATGTATTCAGACTCATATCTTAAAACTGGATTCAGCTGTGAGCTCTCACCTTCCTTACATCTATGTTCCTGCCACCAACCCACAGCAAACATATGACACCAAACATCCATAAGTGCATTCAAAGTACTCTAGTGAGCATATACAGCATAGAGCCCCCACCCTTATACTATGCTTCAGAGAATGGGGCATATGGGAAGCGAATTAAGAGATCAAAGAGGCCCCAGTCACTGAGCCACCAAGGACTCAGCTGTCTCCCCCTTGAACCCCCTTGCTTCCCGACGCTCTGTTCCCGCCCCCCCCCGCCTGCTTTCTCCCCACAGCTGCCTACCGCAGGCCATCGCCACCGAGGAAAAGGAATTGGAATTCTATCGTATGTACACTATCCAGAACCTCCACTCTTTCGACCCCTTTGCTGATGCAAGTAAGGGTGATGGCCTGCTTCCTGCTGGCACTGAGGATTATATCCATATAAGAATTCAACAGGGGTTGGGGATTTAGCTGAGTGGTAGAGCACTTGCCTAGCAAGCACAAGGTCCTGGGTGCGGTCCCCAGCTCCGAAAAATAGAAAAGAAAAAAAAAATTCAACAGAGAAACGGCAGGAAGATCCTTACAACTGTCCAAGGGATCGCTGATGATTACGATAAAAAGAAACTAGTGAAGGCATTTAAGAAGAAATTTGCCTGCAATGGTACTGTAATTGAGCATCCAGAATATGGAGAAGTAATTCAGCTATAGGGTGACTAGCGCAAGAACATATACCAGTTCCTGATAGAGATTGGACTGGCTAAGGACGAGCAGCTGAAGGTTCATGGGTTTTAAGTGCTTGTGGCTCTCTGAAGCTTAAGTGAGGATTTCCTTGCAATGACTAGAATTTCCCTTCTGTCCCTTGTCACAAGTTTAAAAACCTCACAACCTGTATAATGTAATCATTTGGAGTCTGCTTTTAACTTGGACTAGTGTAACTCCTTCATGCAATAAACTGAAAAGAGCCATAAGAGAGAGAGAGAGAGAGAGAGAGAGAGAGAGAGAGAGAGAGAGAGAGAGAGGAGGGAGGGAGGGAAGGAGGGGGAGGAGGGAGGAGGGGAGAGGGAGGGAGGAGGGAGGGAGGGAGGGAGAGAGAGAGAGAGAGAGAGAGAGAGAGAGAGAGAGAGAGAGAGAGAGAGATCAAAGAGTCATCAGAAAGGTATGTGTTTGGCCAGGGTTCCTGCTCTCATTTCACTTTCCTTTGCATAATGGCAGATTCTGTAGGCATTCTTGGACTAAGCTTATATCCAAATTTGTACACCAACAGCACAAGGCTGAGACTTCTGCCTTGTGCTCTGATCAAATTTTCTTTGGTAGTGCCAGGTGTGTGAAATGAAGTGTTATTAATTTGAATCCACATCTGCTTGAAAACTGCCTCCTGAAAATCCAAGACTAAGCATTTCCTATTTTGCAATCACAAGCGTAGTATTTTTCCACTCAAATTGTGCAAATATTTGACATGCACTATATATTAAATATTTGAATTCAATCAAGCAAAATGTGTGCCCCTGGGAAATCTAATATCTGCTGAATTGTGAGATGCAGGGATTTTACCAAGCAAGGGGAACACAAACGAAATTAAACTAACTTGGGAGCAACACTCAGACTGCTTCTCAAGGATAATCCTCTATGTCTAAATTATATATGTGTGACTTTCTTTCATTTGCACAACCAATTATAGGGAAGTTTCTTATTGTGAGATGCAATAATTTGGTATAATTGGAACAGCTTCAGCATTTTTGAAGGTGGTTTCCCTGGCAGAACAAAGTCTTGGGGAAAACAAATTATGTTGATTTACTAGCAATTCTGCAAATGAGTTGTCTAGGGGACTCAGGAGGAGTCTTTTATGGAGTACAAAGAAACTGCTCGCTATTTGACATTTTAAATTGTTCACTTGGAATATGCAAAACTGCAGCTATATAATTGCATGTTCTAATTGCATGTTGTCGATTCCAAGGCCACCAATATGCACTTGGATTTGGAGACATTCTGTGTGCTAATCAAGAGAGAAATGATACCCATTTTTTTCTCAAGTTATACAGGGCAGAATAGGGCTGTGAACATCCAGGGGAAGCCAAGATTGTAAGTCTGTAGAAAAGTCCTATTCAAGATCCACTTTGATAACTCCACGGTTTTACTGAAAGTAGTTTATTGAAAGGCAGTCACCAATAGGGTAGCATGAGGACAAATGATATTTGACAACATAAAAATCACCTAGACTAATAAACTGAGGGCTAGCTAGGCTTTAGAGACAATCAGGGGAGCCTGATGTTCACCCGGCCAGCAGGAGGGACAATGCAAAGGAAGAGGCTGGATGAGGGCCAAGAGATAAAAGATCTTAAACACTAGACAATAGGCTCAAGTCAGACATGCAGCTTAGACAGACTCCCTGGATCTTTACACTAATGAAGTAACATTGGATCCAGGAAGACCTTGTATTGACAGGTAGAAAGAAGAGTATCTGAGTGTATTAATGTGTGATAGAAGACACAAATGATTGGGACAAAATGCAGAGAACAATTGACCATGGAATACCCAGCACCAGTGGGGACATCCACAACTTTACTCTGAGTACCCAAGTCTCAGGGAACACTGCAGTAGAAGAGTAGAAATATGTTAAGAGCCAGAGGATTGGGGAGTCTGCAATGTGATCATCTCTCACAGAAATGACAGGGATGCTACACCCACTGTACCTCAACAATATGGCTGCCAAAACAAAACTTGAACAACAACATCAATAGACATGCCATTGTAGAGTGGGGTATGAAGTAGAAATTTCCGGTTTCTTTGGAGACTCAGTTGTGTCATGTGATGGTTTCTGAAAACAGATTTATGAGAAGATATTTTGCTTAAGTAGATACACAGGAGGATATTTTCCTGAGAACAGACATGTGGTGTTTTACTGGAAACCAGGCATATGATGTTTTTTGCTAGAGCAGATGCTTGAGAGAGAACATGCTGTTTGAAAAGGGCCTGAATATAACCCAACAGGCAGTGAACCACAGTCATTAGCTTACCTTCCCACTTTTTGCTGGTCTTCACTGTGCTTTGCTGGTGCTGGTCTTCACTGACAATGCCTTCTTCACTGCTCACCATTTGTCATGACTTTGTAGAGAAAAATGAACCAAAGAACTTCTTGTGGTGTTCGGGTGGCTTCTTGCCACTTCCACAGACTTCGGCTGATTGGCAGAGCCTTACAGCTTCTTCTGAATTGGACTGCCTTGCTGATTTATGAATGGTGTTTGCAAGTAGATTGAGCTGACTACTGATGTCTTGACAACAAAAATTGAAATCACCCTGAAGAACTATTTCTAAACAGGTCCATATCCTCCTTTGTCCTATTAAACTTTCCTTTCCACTACCTCTGGTGGGTGGTGGGCTAGAAGGGAAGGTTAAAGTATTTAAGAACCCTTATTAAAGTAGATTTTGAAAATTAGAAGCCTAAAGGGGTCTGGTATCATCACCAGGATTTCCCCATAGACCAAAGCTATAGGCACATAACTACTTCTGAGAGAGATAATTATTATTTTCCCAGAACTCCCCTAATTGGTTATCCAGTATCAAGTGGTCATCCCTGAAGTCATATGCATGTAAACAACACTAAACAGAATATAACATGTTATATTTACATATTTATGTATAAAGTGCAAATTATGCATATTATACAATATATGTATATTATGGACATAAGAATGTGTGTGTTTGAGTGTGTAACAGGGGTAAAGAAAAGGGGCTATGTACTTAAGAGGGAGAGAGATGACAGATGGGAGGTATTAGAAGGAGGAAAAAAAGATAATGTATTTTAGTTAATATTTTTAAAAAGTCAAAAGGACCTTTACTTATTATCATATGACTTTTCCTACGAGTCTTTTTTGATCAATTACTGTCTTTAGTTTTATAGAACGTCTATGTTCCATTACCTTTCATATTCAAACATTGTATGGTCATCATTGGTCATCATTGTTTTTCATTTTTTCTACATCTTTATTAAATTGGGTAATTATTATTTATATTTCAATTGTTATTCCCTTTCCTGGTTTTCAGGCCAACATCCCCAAACCCCCCCACCCATTCTCCCCCATTACCACCCTCCCCCCAACAATCACATTCCCTGGCGGTTCAGTCTTGGCAGAACCAAGGGCTTCCCCTTTCATTGGTGCTCTTACTAGGCTATTCATTGCTACCTATGCAGTTGGAGCCCAGGGTCAGTCCATGTATAGTCTTTGGGTAGAGGCTTAGTCCCTGGAAGCTCTGGTAGGTTGGAATTGTTGTTCACATGAGGTCTCATGCCCCTTCAAGCTGTTTCAATCCATTCTCTGAATCTTTCAACGGGGGTCCCGTTCTCAGTTCAGTGGTTTGCTGCTGGCATTCGCCTATGTATTTGCCATGTTCTGGCTGTGTCTCTCAGGAGAGATCTACATCCGGTTCCTGTCAGCCTGCATTTCTTTGCTTAATCCATCTTATCTAGTTTGGTGGCAGTATATGTATGGGCCACATGTGTGGCATGCTCTGAATGGGTGTTCGTTCTGCCTCTGTTTTAATCTTTGCCTCCCTAATCCCTCCCAGGGGTATTCTTGTTCTCTTTTTACAGGAGGAATGAAGCATTCGCATTTGGGTCATCCTTCTTGAGTTTCACGTGTTCTGTGCATTTAGGGTAATTCAAGCATTTGGGCTAATAACAACTTATCAATGAGTGCATATCATGGGTGTTTTTCTGTGATTGGGTTACCTCACTCAGGATGACATTTTCCCATTCCATCCATTTGCCTATGAATTTCATGAAGTCATTGTTTTTGATAGATGAGTAGTATTCCATTGTATCCATTTTCTGTATCCATTCCTCTGTTCAAGGGCATCTGGGTTCTTTCCAGCTTCTGGCTATTATAAATAAGGCTGCTATGAACATAGTAGAGCACGTGTCTTTGTTATATGTTGGGGCATCTTTCGGGTATATGCCCAAGAGAGATATAGCTGAGTCTTCAGGTACTTCAATGTCCAATTTTCTGAGGAACCTCCAGACTGATTTCCAGAATGGTTGTAAAAGTCTGCTATCCTACCAAAAATGGAGGAGTGTTCCTCTTTTTCCACATCCTTGCCAGTGTCTGCTGTCATGAGAGTTTTTGATCTTAACCATTCTTACTGGTGGAAGGTGGAATCTCAGGGTTGTTTTGATTTGCATTTCTGGTACGACTAAATATGTTGAACATTTCTTTAGGTGCTTGTCAGTCATTTGGCATTCCTCAGCTGTGAATTCTTTGTTTAGTTCTGAACTCCATTTTTAATAGGGTTATTTGTCTTCCTGCGGTCTAACTTCTTGAGTTCTTTGTATATTTTGGATATAAGCCCTCTATCTGTTGTAAGATTGATAAAGATCTTTTCCCAATCTGTTGGTTGCCCTTTTGTCCTAACTACAGTGTCCCTTGCCTTAGAGAACCATTGTAGTTTTATCAGATCCCATTTGTCGATTCTTGATCTTAGAGCATAAGCCATTGGTGTTTTGTTCAGGACATTTTCTCCAATACCCATATGTTTGAGATTCTTCCCCACTTTTTCTTCTATTAGTTTGAGTGTATCTGGTTTGATGTGGAGGTCATTGATCCACTTGGACTTAAGCTTTGTACAGGGTGATAAGAATGGATATATCTGCATTCTTCTACATGCTGGCCTCCAGTTGAACAAGCACCATTTGCTGAAAATGCTATCTTTTCTCCACTGGATGGTTTTGGCTCCTTTGTCAAATATCAAGCGACCATAGGTGTGTGGGTTCATTTCTGGGCCTTCAATTCTATTCCACTGGTTGATTTGTCTGTCTCTGTACCAATACCATATAGGTTTGTTGTTGTTGTTGTTGTTGTTTGCCCTTTAAAGACAAAATTTAAGTAGGGCTGGCTTACAGGTTCAGAGGTTCATTATCATCAAGGCAGGAACATGGCAGCATCTAGGCAGGCATTGTACAGGCTGAGCTGAGAGTTCTATCATTCGTTTGAAGGTTGCTAGTGGAAGACTGACTTCCAGGTAGACAGCTAGGTGACACACCTAGTCCAACAATGCCACACCTCCTAATAGTGTCACTCCTTGAACCAAGCATATACAAACTATCACATTTCACTCCCTGACCCCATAGGCTTGTTCAAATATATGAGTCTATGAGAACCGTACCTAAACATAGCACAATGAAAAATACATTTAGTCCAACTTCAAAAGTCCCCACAGTCAAAGAAGTCTCAACAATGTTAAAAGTCCAATGTTCAAAGTCTCTTCTGCGATTCTTCCTATCACTTAACTGTAGCCCTCAAAGCAAGACAGGATACTAGGAGGGCAAACTTCAAATTCTGCATGGCCAGTTCTGATGTCAAAACAGTCTTTAGGTCTCCAACTCCTTTTTCATTTTGTTGACTGCAAAGAAATTCTTTTTTCTGGCTGGTTCCATGCTCTGTTAGCAGCTTTCTTCACCAGCTAGCCCATGGCTCTGGCATCTTAAGAATCATGGGGTTTCCAAGGCAACTTCAATGTTACAGCTTTGTGCATTTGGTGTTTTGACTATTATGTGATGGCAGGAGTTTCTTTTCTGGTCCAATATATTTGGAGTTCTGTAGGCTTTTTGTATGTTTATGGGCATCTCTTTCTTTAGGTTAGGGAAGTTTTCTTCTATGATTTTGTTGAAGATATTTACTGGTCCTTTGAGCTGGGAGTCTTCACTCTCTTCTATATCTATTATCCTTAGGTTTGATCTTCTCATTGAGTCCTGGATTTCCTGTATGATTTGGATCAGTAGGTTTTCCGTTTTACATTATCTTTGACCGTTGTGTTGATGATTTCTATGGAATCTTCTGCTCCTGAGATTCTCTCTTCTATCTCTTGTATTCTGTTGGTGATGCTTGTATCTTCGGCTCTTTGTCTCTTCCTTTGGTTTTCTAGATCCAGGGTTGTCTCCCTTTGTGCTTTCTTTATTGCTTCTATTTCCATTTTTCACCTGTTTGATTGTGTTTTACTGGAATTCTTTCAGGGATTTATGTGATTCCTCTCTATAGGCTTCTACTTGTTTATTTATGTTTTCCTGCATTTGCCTAAGGGACTTTCTTGAAGTCCTCCAGCATCATGATCAAATGTGATTTTAAATCTTGCTTTTTTGGTGTGTTTGCATATTCAGTGTTTGCTTTGGTGGGAAAATTGGGCTCCAATGATGCCATGTAGTCGTGGTTTCTGTTGCTTGGGTTCCTGCACTTGCCTCTGGCCATCAGGTTGTCTCCGGTGTTACCTTGTTCTGCTATTTCTGACAGTGGCTAGACCGTCCTATAGGCCTATGTGTCAGGAGTGCTGAAGACCTATTTTCCTGTTTTCTTTCAGCCAGTTATGGGAACAGAGTGTTCCGCTTTTGGGCGTGTAGTCTTTCCTGTCTACTGGTCTTCAGGTGTTTCTGTGGTCATGTGTCTGGACTCCACCAGGCAGGTCACTTGGAGCTGAATAGTTGGTCTTACCTCTGGTTTTGAACCTGGGGTCGCTTCTCAGAGCCTGGTTTCACCTGTCGGTGAGGGCAGCAACCAGAAGCGACTGCCAGGCCTTCGATTGGGACCCTGTGCACAGTGGGCCCAGATGGCACTAGGCGTTTTCCTCTAGAGTCAGAAATGTGGGCAGAAAGTAGTCTCCTCTGGCTTCCCAAGACTGTCTGCCCCTCTGAAGGTCTAGTTCTCCCTCCCATGGGATTTGGGTGCAGGGAACTGTTTGACCGGGTTCCTTCAATTCTGGGCAGTGCTGGACCGCAATGTTGAGTGCCCCTATCTTCCTGTTCCCAGAGGCCCTATACAGTTTCCTCTTGGGACAGTAACATTAGTCTCTCCTGCCCTGCAGTCTCAGCAGTGCCCACCTGTCAGGGTGATGAGCTCTCTCTCCCATGGGATATGGGAGCAGGGAGCTGTGGCCTGGGATCAGTGAGGTTCGGGCCCCAGCTTGAAACCGCCATTATTGTTTTTCTTAATTCTTCTGATACAGGTTTGGTCATATTATGCTCAAGGCCACTTTTATTATATTACTCTTAAGAACAGTTAGCCTTATATCATTAAATTAACCTTGCAAATAGAACCTGCAACCCTTTCATTTCTGTGTTGCTGTCTGAAATCATATGATAACTTTACCTTTAATTGTAATATGGAATTTCAATAAGTCATTATAAGGCAGGGGCCATTAGAATCAGAACAGCAGGATATAAAAGTAGAGCAACTGTCAAAGTCAGATAAAAGTCCTCCCTGTTCCAGAGACTGCTGAATCTTCTTTTGTAGTGCCAGCCTTGTCCCATAGACAAAATGGTGAAGTTTGCTGTGAATGGATTTGACTGTATTGGGCACCTGGTTACTAAGGCTGCCTTCTCTGCATCTGGCAAAGTGGAGATTGTTGCTATCAATGACCCCTTCATTGACCTCAACTATATGGTCTACATGTTCCAGTATGACTCTACCCATGGCAAATTCAATGGCATAGTCAAAACTGAGAATGGGAAGCTTGTTGTCAACAGGAAGTTCATCACTATCTTCCAGAAGTGAGATTCCCCTAACATCAAATGAGGTAATGCTAGTGCTGAGAATGCCATGGAGTCTACTGGAGTCTTCACCACCATGGAAGGACCAAAAGTGCCATTATCTCCACTGATAGCTGATACCTTCATGTTTGTAATGGGTGTAAACCAGGAGAGAAATATGGCAATTCACTTAAAATTGTCAGCAATGCATCTTGCACCTCCAACTACTTAGACCCCCTACCTAAGGTTATCCATTACAGCTTTGGCATCATGGAAGAGTTGACAGAGTCCATGACATCACTATCATTTAGAAGACTATGAATGTTTCCTCTGGAAAACTGTGACATGATGGCCATGGGGCAGCCAAGAACATCATCCCTGCATCCACTAGTGCTTCCAAGGCTGTGGGCAAGGTCATCCCAGAGCTGAACAGGAAGCCCACTGACATGGCCTTCTGTGTTCCTACCCCCAATGTATCTGTTGTAGATCTGACTTGCCACCTGGTGAAACCTGCCAAGTATAATGACATCAAGAAGGTGGTGAATCAGGATTCCAAGTGCCCAGTAAAGGGCATCCTGGGCTATACTGATGACCAGGTTGTCTTCTGAAACTTTAACAGAAACTCCACTATTCCACCTTTGATGCTGGGGCTGGCATTGCTTTCAATGACAACTTTGTAAAGCTCATTTCCTGGTATGACAATGAATACAGCTACAGCAACAGGGAGGTATAACTCATGGCCTACATGGCTTCCAAGGAGTAAGAAACCCTGGACCAGCCACTCTAGCAAGGATACTGAGAGCAAGAGAGAGGCGCTTGGTTGCTAAGGAATTCCCATCCCAACTTGGCCCCCAACATTGAACATCTCCCTCACAATTTCCATCCCAGACCCTCATAATAACAGAAGGGACCTGGGGAGCCCTCCTTACTCTCTTGAACACCATCAATAAAGTTGACTGCACCCAGGAAAATGTTAAGTGATGAGAAAGTTTAATATGGAATAGGAGGAGGCAGAACAGAAGAGAGGGTTGATTGGAGAATAGGAAGGAGGCTGATTATCCAACGAAATGGATTCAGGTTTAGTTGGAATTTAAACTAATGACCAGAATATTATTAAATTGATTATTGAGTCCATAGCCAGCAGTTACTGGTTGTTTGTCATATACTTCTAAGTTATTAGCTGTTGTCAGGCCTGATGGTTCTGTACATTGTTACTTGTTGTATATTAATAGAACTCAAGACACAGTAGTCAAAAATTTCTTTGCTGTATTTAAGTTTAAATATAGGTGAACTCAACTTGTGATAGTTCATTTATGCTCTGTATTAATAATGGCTAGGTTCAGATGGATATTTGTCCTTTGCATTGGTAGAACATATGTCTACCCACCCTTGTATTCAAGATGCTGAGAATTTTCATATGATGGATAAAATTATTCCAGCAATTAGAAAAGGCAAGACATATGACAGAAGGCAAAAATAAGAAAAACAATCAGTAAATGCTGGCTACGGACTCAGTATTAAATTTAATAATATTCTGGTCATTACAACAAATACCCCTGTACAAATATTCTCATGGAGTGTCAAAGTGAGGCATGTGGTGTCAGGCTTGCTCTGTACTGTTTCAAAGTAAGTCATGGGAAGTGTTTGTGTGTGTGTGTGTGTGTGTGTGTGTGTGTGTGTGTGTGTGTGTGTGTGTGTGTGTGTGTGTATATGTCTGTGTATATGTCTGTTGTGTGTGTCTCTGTATGTGTGTGTGTCTGTGTCTGTCTGTCTGTGCCCATGTATGTGTCTCTGAGTGTGTGCATACATATCTGTGTCTATATGTATTTGTCTATGTCTATGTGTTTGTGTGTCTGTGTGTATGTCTCTGTGTGTGTCTGTTCTGTGTGTCTGTCTATATGTCTGTGCCTCTCTGTCTCTGTCTGTCTATTTCCCTCTCTCTCTCTTTCTGTGTGTGCGTGTCTGTCTGTCTGTCTGTGTTGTTAGAGACTGAACTGTTTCCAGTTGACTAGGAAGCACTTTATCTTTGAACTATATCCAGTTTCTTTCCATGATCCCATTCATGCCTTACTTTGAGTTGAGATGGTTCTATGTTCTAATATTAGCCCTTGAACCTTCTCTGTAGTCCAGATGTGCCTGGAAATTGTCACCCTCCTATTTCAGTCTCCTAAATAGTTAGAGTTTTGGGTCACCACTAAGCCTGGCTGGCATGGAGTTAATAACCTAACCAAAACTTATGGAACAGATAAAATGTGAGTTATACTTTCACTTTGAGGCTATAAACATGTCATTTCTTGGATCATGTGTGTCCACCTGACCTATCTACCAAGTGGTTTTAGTCTAAATGGACAGCAATCTGAATCCTTCAGGTTAAAGCAGGCCTCTACTAGAACACTTTCTCAGAATCTTTCTAGTTTTATGAGAAGCATTGGTCTTTGTGCCTTCAAATGATGTTCTTTGGAAAGCTTGCATGGGGTGGGGAGTGAATTATTGCTTCTGTGTCAGGATCAAACAGCTCTTCTCCATTCATATCTCACTGCCACAGAGAGTCTCCTGACCTCTTTAGAGACTGGAAGAAAGATGATGCCCTCTAGTGCTGTGGACAGTTCAGCCAGCAAGCATGTGATTCATCATACCTTCTGGGTCAGTCTCTGAGAGGCTCCTTCATCATCATCCATCTTTTCCTGGAAGAGATCTTTAAATCCCACTTTCTTTAAGAAGAATAATGTTGCTGCCTTTTCTGGGAGTGGGGTAAGAATTTTTTAAAGCATTTTTTTAGGTTAAGGAAAGAAAATTTTAAACACAGATAAGTGTTATTTGTGAAATTCCTGGGGTTTTAAAGATACACAGCTTCCTGAGATCATCACCTCTGTATGCTACAGAGAATGGCTATTGCTGATAATGATTTCTCTTTGCTTCTTTCTAAGAATCCTAGATTTCTACAGTCGTACCTCAGTGTTTTCTGAACACTGCCTCTACCCGTAGGTTTAGAACAAGAAGACACAGTCTTCTTGGGATGAACAGTCATGGGATGTTATCGCCTTGACACTAGTTAATAAGTGAGCAGGTATATTAAGTAATATGATGATAATAAATCTATAGAAGTGTGAAGACTGTTATCTTTTTCTTTTCCTCATAGAATGAGAAAGGAAAAGCCTATTCCCTTTAGGGTTCTTGGTTGCTATCTTCTTCAAGCCCCAATGTGTGCAGGACATAGAGACAGGAAGCATGAGGAAGACAGAGTAGTGAGACAAGAAGAGAAGAGTTTGACAGTGCTATCAGTACACCACAGAATCCATCTTTACCTGAGTCAGTTTTGAGGGATATGAACTAATACATTCTCTTTTGATGTAATTTAACTTGAGTTTAGTTATAGTGTTACTCAATTAAAATGTGCTGTCTAATATATATCTGAACTCAAAAGGGAAGATAATGTTCTGGGATTGTAAAATCTGTTGCAGGCTGCACATGATGCAGTGTACACTGTCAAAGGAAGAGGATACTTTGAAAGGAGGGATGAATATAACTCAGGGGAGAGAAGCCACACTGCTATTTTGTCACTGGAAGGATCTTAACAGTTGGTTCATGAGCTGCAGAAACTTGCATGGGTACAAAACACACAGCCATACATCTTGTTTTTACTGCAAGGACCATTTTGTAGCTGAGACAAATCTGAATTAGCATGACTTCCATACACAGAACCATTTGTATTGCAGTTAATCTAATAGACATTTAAGTAGCACATAGCATGTGCCAAATGTTTAACATAAAGAAAATAACAAAAAGCCTATCCACTTTACGAATAAAGTCTCTGTTATAGCATTTTAGTAATAATATGTCCAGGGCATGGTGGGAGGTGGGTTTGGACAGAGGTTATACTAAAAATTTCAGAAAAAAATAAGTGAAAAGAGCTGATGGGAGATCCATCTAAATGGGATGAAAAGACACACATGATGCAAACATTGCAGTAACTT